>NW_028280993.1:102500-410833 GCF_059751285.1 Brachycentrus maculatus | reverse complement strand
TTATTTTACAGATTTCAAAACAAAGGGAAAGATCCACATAAAAAACAAGATAAATCTGCTAAAAGTGGTGCTAATGACCAAAAGAAGCCTGCTCAGCAGCAAGATAAACATGCTCCAAAAAAACCAGCTCCAAAATCTGCTAACGAAACCTCTGGTAATTAAAACTTTTTTTTTAAATTTTCATAAAAAAAACTATAATTTTAACTTATACTTACTTACTTATAACCCTTATCCGCACTCAATGGTGCATAGAGCACTGCATCGAATTGCCGCAGTGTAATCTTGATCATTACTTACATGAAGGCAAGGTGATCACTCTTGCGCTTCAGGAACCAGTCCAGGGTAATATTAAATAAATATTACAGTGTAAAATCACTAAGATTTATTTCCCCCCTCCCCTGGGAAACGAACCCGGGACCTCCAGCGCGGTAGCTAAACACGCTGACCATTACACCACGGAGACGGACGAAGTATAAAGCGTTCTTTTATTTTTTGTCTTTCTAGTTGCTCCCCAGCCGCAGAGAGATTCGTCACCCTCGTTCGCAGATCAAAAAGATAATGAAATCGTGATCACCGACAACATTAGTAAATCATACGCTAAAAGAGAAATCAGAAGTAATTGGAAGAACTATGAGCTTCCCGATGATTATTATGAAATTGTTGAGGAAAATACACACGGAGCAGATTTCGAAGTATGTTATAATTCAATTTTTTAAAATCATTGTCACATTGTGTCTAAACACTGCAACAAAGTCACCAAGTTTAAAAATATATATTTAAATAAATATTAAAACAGAAATTCAAGATTCAAAAAGTTTCTAATTTCATTAATTGATTCGGCAGTCACTTTGTGGTAAAATCATCTATTTTTAAAATTATTTTTGCTACTATTTCTTAAAATCTATTCTGACACGGGTTTCGATGCATTCCGCATAATTTTCAAACACCGTATGTGAAGCTAAGTCTAAATTTTAGAGTTGTGTCCTTGGGACATTAAAGGGTGAAGAGGGGTTAGGAGCTGTTTCTTATTTTTAATTTAGATTTAGCTTCACATACGGTGTTTGAAAATGATCCGGAATGCATTGATACACGTGTCACAATAGATTTTAAGAAATAGTGGTATTTACTAAGTGAAACTCAAATGAAAAAGTTTCTAATTTGTGTTAGCTGCACTCTTCATTACGTATAAATATTTTCTTTTGCACCCAAGTGCTAGTGCATAGGGCAATCTGCCGAAAGCGACACGGTGTTCACTCGATCATGATTATATGACAACAGGAATTAATCCTGTACTCCAGATTCATGGATATAGCAATGAAATGTTTGATAGGATATAGATGACTATGTGACAAGTGTGAGGAAAATATTCATATTTCAATTTATTCCAAAATTGAACAGTATATTCATCACCTGTATACTGAACTATCCTAGATGCATGTAGGGAAGGTTTACAGGTGAGGCAATTAAACATTGGAAGCGTTTTCTGACAATTATTTAGTATTATTTTCTTTTGAATATGTAGTTCGTAATGTTTAAATAGCTATTTGTTTAATATTAAAACTTTCTGCACAGCAAAATTGGTAGCATAAAGAACACAATAAATGTGTAAAAAAGAAATTGACTGTATGCAATTTAACACACTAAGGACGGGAAAGGTATTTTAACCCGCTCGGTCGATTGATGCTTAACCTGTTAACCGGGCGGTCCGCTGTCCAATTACGCAACTTGTAAGGGGTGCGAATACTGATTCACTCCGTCTCTTAAATTGATGTCGAGACATGTGTGGATGACTAATACCTTTGTTGTTCGATAAATATACTTCCACATATATAATATAATAAACATATTTCAAGGACGTATTCATATGTCCTTCCCATACCCGATATTGTTTGCGTTGGACGTATTTATGCGTCCCGCCCAGTTAACAGGTTAAGGATGGGAAGGGCGTTTCTACCTTCTGTGCTGGCCTCATTTAAAAGTCAGAAAAGAAGGAATTACATATTCAATGTTTTTTAATGAATATTATGTATCAATCTAAAGAGATTAAGGTCTTAACTAATATGTACATAATTATCAAATCCCGTCGCCAGCGGTCCACAGGTGTAAAACTAACTCGTCCGAAATGTGTTAAAATAGTTCCGTATTCAGGTGACATATTGATTGATTTCATTATAATACATCAAACATTATTTGGATTTTGACAAAATAAGTTTTTTTTGTAGCAACTTCTTCACATGCCGATATCACAGGGTGGACATTTTCAATTCAAGAATGAAAAAACATGGACAACTCAGAAGAAATCATCGCAGTACAGTGACATATTTTCTTTAGATTTAAATTATGTATCATCCGCGCTCTCTTGCATTCCGTTTTACGAAAGAAATAGAATAGACCCTTCTATGTTCTCGAGCGAACAAGTGGCCAGAATGTCGGCCGCGGCGGACAAAAATCTAGCCAAATTCAAGAGGAATTTGCCAATTGAAAAACAGGAAAAAGAAATTACCGAGTCTCTTATCAAGAAACGTTCTTTAAATGAAAATAAACCTGGCACAAAGGACAACGTAACGGATGCAGAATTAGTTAGAGATGAAAATATAAATGTGGATGATTTTAAACTGGAATCGTCAGAAACCTCAATAAATATCGACAAAATAAATTGTTCCAATGAACAGCCAGACGAAGTTATTAATAAACCAGCCAGTGTAGATGTCGAGGTACAGAAAATGGAAAAAGCTACCTTCGACCATGATGATGAATTGGATGAAATTTTAGGACTTACCAATACTGAACCAGTGAAAATTACAGGTATTCGCAAATTACAATACATTACACACTCCATGAAAACTTTCATAGAACCACAAGATTAAAAATGCAAAAACACATCAAAACATATACCTCGTTTGGTCAAACGAACTTTGCTTTCATTCTCCTATTAACCATCTTCTTCTTCTTTAACCATATCTGCTCCCCATGTGGAACATGTGGAGTCCACAAACTGTCTCCAAGCTCCTCTGTCGGCTGCCAGCTCCCTTGCATCCTCCGGTCAGGTCCGCGATAACTGCACACGAATTTTCAGCAGTGGTCGTCCTGGGTGGGGCGAACCTGATGCCTTGCAAAAGAGGCAAGCTTGATGGCGGCTCTTGGGAGGCATGCGGAGTGCATGGCCTAGCCAACTGAATCGCCTTTTCTTGATGACAGTTGTGACCAAGATATAATGCGTCCTACGCCTTATCTCTTCATTCCTCACAAAGTCACTAAAATTCTTCGCAGACACCTATTCTCAAAGCTAAGCACACGGCTGGTTTTAGCCTTTGTAAGGTGCCATGTTTCACAGTCGAATAAGAAAATTCCTATTCATAAAATAACATTAAAATGCATTAACCATAAAATCATTAAATAAATAAAAACATTTGTAAAAGAGCTATTGATAATTGGGTTTTCTGCTACCTTGTTCAGATTTCTTTGGGACTCATTTTGTGTGGTACCTCAGGTTTATCCATATATCCAAGAGGTTAAAAGCAGCATGCTTCAAGATATAACTGTTTTGTCAACACATTATCTACGGTAATGACCTCCGTAATATCTGTATAACCTAAATAACTATGTATTAAAAACTCTTCTTTCAGGAAACAGCCCTATGAAAAATGTATTGGAAGTCACTCCCACACCAGAGAAATCTCTTAATCCTGCTGATTCTAATGAATTGGACCTTGATAAATGGCTTGATGACTATTTAGAATCGTAATCATAAAATCTGATCATTTTATATTTTTTATTCTATTACACTGTTTTAACTTATGAAAATTATACACATCAACAATATATTTAAAAAAAAAACTTAACTTTCTTTGCTTATAAATTTTATTACGTTTCTGTAAAAAAATAACTTCTTCTTACCCTTATCCAATAGAAATAGGAGATAAAAAAAAGAATAATCATTGTTTTTGTTTTTTCTCCTATCTCTTTCTCCTCCTATGTATTGTAATTATTGTTATTACAATGTATTTTGTAATGTATGTATGTTTGTATCTCGTAAACGAATGGAGGTTAAAAAAAACCTTATATACACCCAATGTAGCATAGGACACTGAATTATTTTGCTAGTTACCTTGATTGTTAACACATTAGATAAGGTGAACTTTGTTAAAGAAATGTATTTTGGCGCAGGCAATATTAGATTGCATTAAAAGAGTTATGACATTTAATTATATTTTTAAACCAGAAAAAGTTGATAACATTTTTGCATTATAGTGACACCTGTCCGCTACACAGAAAAACAAATATGACAAGAAATCGAACGTTTAAGATGAGATTTTTTTTTTTAAAGGAACTGAAGGTTTCTGAAATGCACAAATATTGTATGTGCACGCCGTAAACAATGTGTTAATTACATGAAGGCAAGCTGATCAATCCTGCGCTTCAGGCACCAATCCAGGTCATGAATTATAAACGGAAGCTAATGTTTTAACTACATAGTGTAGACAGCTTTAACTTTGCTTCTGGTCAGCTGTCAATTCAGATTTTGTAGAAGTTAAATTTATCAAAATTAAACAACACAAAAATAAGACACACTCAAAATGCTGTATTTATAAAACAACGCTAATCGAAAAAACAACGACCCACAGCGAAAATGAGTATTAATTCAGTAATGACGCAACTTCGAAAAAACGCAAAGTGAAACGACGCAAAGCGAGGTCTGAGTGTATTTGTAAATTGGAATATAAAAATAAAGTTGTAAGGGAAAAGGATTGAGGAAAAATAAAATAACATTTAGATACATCTTTATTTATTTAATAATATGTTATGTAATGATAATGGTACATTTTAGGAATGTGGATTAACGGATACATTATTACGTAATTAATATTCATGTAAGGTACATTTTGCAACATTAATTGTGTGACGATAACATCAATAACATCGTTACAGATCAAAAACCTACAGAAATATTGTGGTATTATTTCAATAAGGACATATCGCTCACTCCTTTCAACAACGTCATATATCAAAAATCGTCAATTTTCAGTTGCGCATGTTTTCGGAATGCCCAGAAAATGTACTATATCTCAGCAAAAGCGGCATATTTTTAACTTAATGTTTACCCGCTACAGGGCAGAAAGTGTTGTTTTTGCATTTTGAAGAAAATGTATTGTTTAATTATTTTTTAAGTACACTAAATATTTTTCAAATGCATAAAAAATACTCAGGTTTTACCTAAAAAGATCTGTTGCACAGTAAAAAGTTCAATAAGTGGCTTGATATTTATTTTGAATACATTTAAATATATTTTTTAACTTTAAGCACGATCTCCTGAAAAATCTAGTTTTTTGATACATGGCGTTGTTGAAAGGAGTGAACGATATATTATGCTTCTTACAATATAAATTGATTAATATTTTTTGCATTACTGACAACATCCAATGTGCACTATACGTTCATGCGAGTTATACCCACTAATGACGTATTACAACAACAAATGAGTAACTACATCGTAAATATGTGATTTATTTTCTAAAACTAATCCACAATATTTATCGCGTTTAAAACAAAAAATTTAATTACACGGTTATTAAAATTTTTGTTTTAAACTATTGAAAATTACTCTGCGTTTGGAATCAGATGTGACACATTTACAACATTATGACATTGATTATGAATTACTTTTAAAACACTTATTTTTTTGTAAAACTATGTAGGTTTTTACTACAGTTACAGACATTTAAGTAAATTTCAAACCATTATGATAATAAATCATGCATTGCATCATGCAAAATATTAAATATAATATAATTGTATCATGTAATTTAATAAAATAGTTTTTTTTCAGGATTATTTTCACAGATGTTAGTAATGTGAAAAATTTGCTAAGTTCTAAGCTAGAAATCATTATAATGTGACACTCAGACCAGACAAATTGAGGTTTAAATGTCAGTCAACATGCTGTCACTAACTGTGTGCCAAACACGCGTTGGATACTATCAAAGGTGTCACAAACAGTGTGTCAACATACGGTGGGCACTTTCAATGGTGTCACAAGCAGTGTGCCAAACACGCGGTGGACAAAGATGTCACAGAGGTGTCCCTATGGCGGGAAAAGAGTTAAACACACCTACATATTATATGCATTGCATTTTGACATAAAACTACTTGATACTAGCAGACAGGCTGATAAATTCATTAATAAAAACCACATACTTAGGTATACATAAAATATTTTGGTAAATTACCTTTAAAATATGCATATATTTATCTCTTTACACACGCTAAATGCCTATCTTTGGGCTATGACTCTAATACTCATATTTACATTATACAAATTTTAAAATTCACCTATAATTGATATTTATCTGCATATCGCACGTTACACCATTTAAAAAAATAAGTTTTCCCGAAATAAGGAGGCAAAGTGTTTTGTTTTAAAAATGCAAACTGACAAATATTTCAAAAGGAAGTACAGTAGAATCCACTTATTGTGATCATGAAAAAACGGTTTGAATCGCTTTTTGTTTGCAGTCATATATTATGATATATGACTGCTTTCGCGGTCATTTATCATAAAGTATGACCCCAAAATACACAAAATATACACATTTTTTTTTTAAATAATCCGTCAATCGTTGTAATCAAACTTATTATATATAGGCAATGTTGGGAAATTCTCGCAATATTGCAAACATTTTAAGAGTAATTAAGTTTTTTTTTCTAAAAAAAATAGGGTACAGTACATAAGTCAAGCGACAGTGATTGCGTTTAGCGTTTTATTTTCGTGACAAATTAATTATTTGTTAATAAAGGATATATAAATTTATCTTTTTTTGATACTTTTCTTTTCCAAGTGTTAACTTGACCGATTACATTAATGCTAAGTGATAAGACCTGCGCTAAAAGCCTGGGGTGGTCTTTAAAAAAATAATATTCAAATGAAAAATCACTTATATTTATTATGACCCAGGACCTCCAGCATGGTAGTGAAACACGCTTATCAGCACAATACGGAGCTAGCCTGGTTTCTTAACTTCGTTTATAATACAAAATTTGGTAATGTTTAAAAATATAATGACATTATATTGAAAATGCCATAACAAGGCGAAACAATTGTCGCAAATTTTATTTTTATGTGTTTTTAACAACAAAATACAATTCAGTAGACTCTAAAAATCAGTGTTTGATTGTAACATTTATATATAAATTAAAAATTTATGTATATATAAATTAAAATGGAGTTCTACAAATTAAATGCCAAATCTATAAATAAATTTTAAAAATATATTTTATTTTATGTTCTGGTTAATATTATCTCAGCTGGTTATTGTTTTCAAAAAAAAGTGACAGGGCCTTAAATAATCACAATAAATGAATTCCACCATATCTGCTTAATATTATTAAAATTAAGTAGTTATGTTTAAAAAAACAAGTCACAAAATTAATGAAAAAAGCGATGAATATTCAATATGCCTTATTTCATTTTAATTAATGCCTTTAAAACTACATAGAGGACAATGTAAAAACAAAACTATTGTTAGTCGTTGCATCTTTGCTTTTAATGGAAAAAGGAATGAGTAAAAAGGTTAAATATAAAAATACAGTACTATTATACTAACAATATAGATTAAATAATACAATAGATCCAAAAATTGTTATTGAAATGTACATCTATTAAAAATATGTTATTTCTTTTATATGAAAGTTAATGGACTTTTTTAGGACGATAGTGAGACTTAGAAATTAGAGGGTTAAGAAGAGTGGAATTACCATATTGGCTTATGAATAACCTTATATTATTACACATTTAAAAAATAGTATATTTCTACATTATATTACGTTGTCAATTAAGATAAAATATGGTGAGTTAAACTAACATTTGGCAAAAATGGTGGGCCAGTACAATGTTTCTTGTTTACAATACATATGTCTAATAGTGTTATATCTAAAATACAGATGCCTGGTTTCCGGTCATCCGAAGATCAAGCAAAGATAAATATGAAAATAAATTGAAATATTTCAGGCATCTCCTGATAGGTAAAAATAAAGCTGAAAAATTCTCACCACTCAAAAAGCTATTTACATCACAAAGTTCTCAACAGATGGCAGTTCCATCTGATATTTAAAAAAAGTGATTAGTCAAAATATGTAATAAATTTAAATAACTCACTCGATCAAAAATTAGTGTTCAACTAATTGGACACTAATTTTTGATCGAGTGAGCTCGACTTAAGTGATTAGTCGATTAAAATTTAAGCTCGATTAAAGTGAAACTTTAATTTTAATCACTAATGATTAAAACTAAAGTTAGTAGTTGATTGAAATCTGTTGATTTTTTAAATCATATGGTTGCTGCTCAAGAGGCTGTAAAATTGGTGAAAAATCTTTTGTTGACAATGAAATTAATTTTGGACAATTTTAATGCCAATAAAATAGTATCTCAAAGGCGTTTGAATCCAAGAGACAATACTAATGGATAATTTTGATGTGAAATCTCAATAATTTACATTTGTCACTCTCAACATTTTGATGTTTGTTGATTCCTATATAATATTGAATGGACCCAATAATGATGGGTCCATTCAATGCTGTTAACATGTGAAAAGAACACGGCGCAAATTACAATCATAATTCTACTAATATCAAGAATACACGGAAACCAGACTTAAAATAAGTGTTAATCTATTCATCCTTTAGGAGATCTAAGTGCCGTATTATATTTAGAGCTACGTAAAACTTAGTTTGTCATAATCCTATCAATCTATACGACTATTTACTTTATAGGACCGCGGACACAGAGTGTCGGGTCATTTTTCTTATCTAGATCACATTATTACTTTTGTTTGAGCCTTTAAGTGAAAAGAAAAAAGCCATTTATGGCACATAATAAAAAAGAAAGCGGTGCTATGACAGAGAATGAGAGATGTTTACATTTATACACTCGGGACATTCACAGACGCCACAATTCTACAAGACATATTACCATCGCCTAACCATGAATAGCAGTTACATTCTTGGCTAATAAAACAAGATGGGGATGTTAAAAATAAAATAAAAACTACAGGCAACCATTCAAATACACTCCTGTATAAGTTAAAATGATGAATACAATCTTACCTTTACAATAATAATGAGAGATAAAATTTTAATTATAAAAACAATAAAGTTTTCCAGGTATTACGTTTAATCAGATATTTGTTTGTGCTATTGTCAATGTAGCTCACTCATGGTTAGAGCGATGAGATAATGGTGTGAGTGCAACAACTACTAACATACACGGATGATGAACTAATTTCAAATGAAATATCATATATTGCAGCTAATCTACAGTGATAACACATGAATGTATTTTAAACAATTAGTTTGTGTTCAACAGAACACTTAAATTTTTAACATTAAACAAATCAGGACTGCGATCCCAGGAGTATACGAGAGATTGAGTTGTAAAATAAGTGCTTCGAAACAAGCAAAGGAAGTACCTACCTCTTTTATGTTTATAAAGACCTACCTATTAAAAAGTTTTGATACTTGCAACCCTTTCTATGCGCTCAAAAGATATACATTATGAAGCTAAATACACATACTTTTATAACATTTTTCATATCCTAGTGGACAACATTTTAATATCGAATGTCAAAAATAAGATGTTAAGATTCGTTGGAAATAGCACAATGCTATTTCCCGGGTAGTAAAAGAAAAAGAAAAATATGCACATGGGATCACAGTCCAGTATATCATTATATATATGCAACGACACATCTTTCATTCCTCACAAATGACAGTTCTAAGTGTGAATATTTCAAACGTTAAAAAGAGACACTTTCCCCATAAAAACGGACCCAATAAAAGTCACCTTCCAATGTGATATAAAGTAAACATAAATAAAGTATATTGTTCATTAAGTAAAGAAGCTTTGGTTCTCATCATTCAGACATTTGCCCATTATGATAATAAATATCCACGTATGGCGTGAATACATTGATTAAACAACATTTTTGCTTGGCCAATTAGCATCCTGACATGTCATACTGACCACTTGATTCCTCCGCTGTATAAGTCTACGAATCTTTTAAGGACGATTTTTTCCTGTTTTTGGTACTATTTCACGTGACAAAACGTCTCGTTCACATAACTATCAGATATAGTCGATTCATTTACCCCATGCAGTGAATGATTTGAGATTCTTCTAAGTGTTAATTGATATCTTGAATATGATGTAAAACATATTTATAATGTCAATACATTGACCAGAAAATTGAGTATAATTTTTAAGTGAAAATGATCTATTATTTTCTATAAAGTTAATTACAAAAATGAAAACTTAGTTCAATAACAGCAGCTATGGCGTTGAATCTGTTTTTACAACAGGAACTACGTGGAATACCTTTTTGACATTATAAATATTGCTCAGGGATCTATATCATTGAATTGAGTGTAGATCTTCACAGTCACAGAACAATATAATATAAAGACATGGCCTGAAGAAGGCTTCATTAACGGTTGACGAAACTGCTACCTGAAGTGCAGGAATTGTCATCTGGTTTTTATGTAATACACAAACAAGTTAAAATGATGAGAAGTGAAAAATAAGTATAATCTTCATATTCACGCCATACTGAAGGGTACAAAATTGAATGGAAAAATTACAAACAACGTAAATACAGCCGAATCAATATTTTTTTCAATATCCATTTTCCAGATATTAGAAAGCATCTAACCCTCGATATACGACAAAGGTGTAGAACAAGCCGCAATTCAGCTTAAAAGGCGTGCGAACTTGTCATATATATAAAGAATACAACTTTTTAGTCTAAATATTTCGATGAAACTTTACTCCCCTTCTTAAATTACCAAAAATAGTTCAAATATATTTACGTATTCAATAAATTTCTTTTTCGTGAATTTATTTTTACAATGAGTTTATAATTGATATTTTAGAATAGCGCTATTGTATTTTCAATACTCTTTTCCATGTTGAACAAACGGACGAAAGAATACAGAGATTTTTGCTTCGGGCAGATTGTCGCCTAGTTTCAAAATCCGCCACATCCAATTTTATAAGATTTTAAAATAAATACTTTTCTTAATGCCAATGTGGGTTTTATTCGTTAAAATATTTATATACTTGAAAACCCTGCTGAAAAGTACTTAAAAACAGGGTTGTGTTTCAAATTCCGCCATATTTATGGAACTTGCCTTCTGACCCATATCGGCCAATCAGAGAGCGGGGATAGGTAAAAAATTAAGATGACTTTATTATCGGTTTGCGTCTCGTATTTTTTTAATACTGAAAAAAATTCTGAAAAAATGGGAATATTCTCTATTTCGTAATATTTTATCTAAAGATAGACAAATCTTTTGAACATAAATGTTACCTGGAGAGTTATGCATTTTTTGTAAAATTGACTTACATGGATCTGGCAGATTTTGAAAGTAGGCGACACATATACTTGTCGTAATTCAACATACTCAGATGTTGATACCGGCAAAACCCAGTCACAGGTCAAATAAAATATATGTGGAAAAAACTATATGGTTATTTTATTTTATTATACAAATGAATTTAGTAGAATGATAAATCTTGTTTTGTTTTATATTAATAATAGTATTTTTGCAGTTGATATCTGCGACGGTTATAAGTCAGAGCATGTCTCTGTATCCCTAAATCCACGTTCAACACTCCACTTGCCTCGGTACGTCGGGCCCTATTCTTACCCTCTATTCCTTTGCGAGACCATCGCCACTTCTGAATCGATAGTACAAGCTAATGTCAGACTGAATCATCAGACTCTCGTAAGTTTACAGTTCAAAACATGTATATACTTTTTCCATCCAATATTAAAATATACTTTTATTTTACAAAACTAGTGTGTCTAATAATTATCATTAATTTGACAAATAACAATTAAATCAGATTTGAAAACTCACACGCCCAAGGGGAATATAATATTGTACAGTTACGAAAGTAGAGGCAAGAGAATATTTGGAAAGTACACGTTGAATACGATTTATTCAAACATTTTAGGTTTGTACTTCTTCCCGTTGAATTTCCTTTCCGGGTATTTTCCGTGCTTTTCTTTTACCAGCCAAAAGGAGTCGATCACCTCCCCTTCCTTATCATCGGATACCTGTAATAAAAGTATTTTTCTTAAATGTATAAATATATTCCAGGAACAAGAAAAACTTAATATGGCCATGACCAATATCCAAACAGACATCAAGACAATAGGACTTTTTCCTTTGTAGCGTACAAACCAAGAATATCCTACATATATTCTAAACCCACTAATCTTTTTTTTAGATGGGATTTGCATTTATTATTTACCTTGCTTATGATGTACAAGGTTTATAGATCATTTAGTGGATTTTTGTTTTTTCTAACTAATTCAATATGTTTTTATTTGAATCTGTGTTGGGAACAGGAGGGATAATCTAGTGTGGGCCAATCGGGAACTTGTCAGCATTTTCTTATTGCTGGGAGGAAACCACAATGCACTCCTGGGGAGAAGGCAGACTGTTGGCTGTCATCAGCAGACCTTCCGTTCCACTAAAAGAGGGTCGGCATTTTGTATCCTAGCCCTTATTCTACACCCAATGGTGCATAGGGCACTGCATCATATATAAGCAGTGTTGATTTTTAAGTACATATATTGATCATTAAATACATGAAGGTAAAATAATCAGCCCTGCACTTCACGTACCAGTCCAGCGTAATATTAAATAAATATCCGAGTGAAAAATGACATAAGTTTATTTTGATCCCCCTGGGAATCGAACCCAGGACGTCCAGGAAGGTAGCCAAACGCACTGACCACTGCAGTATAGAGGCGGATCATTAACTTTCTGACAATCCATTTCAAAATGCCAGAAGTAAAATTAAGGAGTTATCTATACTTTGTAATCAGGCCGTTGGCCCAGCTCTGGTGGGTAAGGGTTAAATAATTCAAATAAAAAAAGAGACTCACCTGCTCCATGTACAAATGAGTAGAATTCATGGCCTTCATTCTAGTATAGCCATAATCTTGGCTGTGGAAAGCAGACCATTCGGGGGCTTTGGCTATAAATATAAAAATTCCAATAAAAAGTGTAAAGTGGCAATATGTAGCTAATATAATAACTATAGTAGCTAATATAATTTAATAGCTAATATAATAGTTAGATTATTTATTTATGTGCAGCAAACAAGTGGAAACACGCGAGCAGTGCTCGGACACATGCGCCGACCGCAAACACTGCTCGTCCAAAAGCATTAAGTGGTTTTTCTATGTTTTATACTATTCAGATTATCGACTGAAAATAATACATACCAATAAATGGTTCGCGGCCTTCCTTGCATCCAGCTGATCCTGTTACTATATGGACGGGTGCTCTGAAAACAATTTATTATGAAATGATATGTATATAGCAAGACAGCCTCTTAAAAAGTTAACAAGGATTTAAAATGCTACTTAACACATTGTTTGCGAGAAATGCTTAAAAGTGTCTTTTACATACTGTTCCTTCCAAATTTGCGTATTTTTAAAAAAAAAATGTGTTTTAAAATTGTATTCATAAATGTATGCGAGAAGAACAAAGAGACGCAGTTTATCGACTTTAATTGTTTACAATATTGTCCCCACCACATGTAACTCCTTTAAAATCGTATATAAAGGGTGGAGGACAAATTTTTGTGTGCTCAGATTAGATATACCGTTAAACTTAATACGTCGCACTCGCTCTTTGTCTTTTGGCGTCGCTTTGTTCTTCTCGCCCTTATAATTTTAGTAATTTTAGAAAAATAAATAATTGATCTTCCTTTGCGCGTTTCCGTCTTTCTCATCATCAGTGTTCCAGTACCATTAGTCGTAACACATACTATTGGTAGTGAGCTGGACACGCTTATAAACTTTCTATTTGCTTACAAATGTAAGAGGTAGAGCGTAAGAGATGCCAAAAAACATTGCACAGATCGGAATTGGGTTTGCGGTTACTTGTGATTAGTATACTGAGGGTCGGGCGGCAGACCGTCTGAGTATAATTAGGGTCAAAGTTGATGATAACAAAAAGTGACAATACCTTATTGCGACTTAATTATATCAAACAAAACAAAATTTATGAACAATAATCTGATCGTTTTATTTTTTACTATATCAACTTTTGGAGTGCACTCTTTGTTGACTTTATCAATGTGAAAAAATTAATACACAAGGTGTTTTTTTTTTTTAATACTTACTGAGGATTCACATAGGGGTGTTCGTAAGATCCATTGTAGACTGTGTAATCGTATATTGGCCACAAACGCTCGTACGAGTGCTCGTGAGCCCATATCTCCAGGTCGACTCCATAGCTATAGAATAGTTCTTCCAAACCTAAAATTATCAAGCAAAAACTATCACAGGACTGCTGCGATCTTTACCAACTAGAATTTTACTGTTTTTACACCCAAATCCAGTGTAAAGTCTTTAATTTGTGATAATTTGAATCTTTTCATTACAAAAATAAATCAATTGCATCACATTAGCGAACTAATTTTAACGTAAGATGAAAAATCGAAGAACCAAAAATTTTGAATGATATATCGACCCCTCATACCTACAATGCTGTGAGCCACATATCATCAATTTTATGATTTATACGTAAAAAGATAAAATATTCTGAAATTAATTTGGAACACAGAACCCGGACAACTCAGTACAAGTCTACGGGAAAAAAACATGTTTAAATATACTGAAATACAATGTTTATAACAGTTTATATCAAACATGTAGATGGAACCATATGTAGCTTCCGAAACTAATCGTTAAAATATAATACATACTCAAGTGGTAAAAAACAAGTGTTGTTTTATAATTTAGTAATATTTGAATTCAGTTTAACTCCGCTTGCCTCTTTTACAAGGCATCAGGTTCCCGTCACCCAGGATGTCCAACGCTGTCAATTGGTCAACAGTTCTCATCTGAACTATGGAAGACTTGCCTGACTTGGGAGGATGCAAAGGAGCTAACAGCATACAAGAGTACATGGAGGCAGTATGTGGATTCCATTAGATCCTTTAGGATGACAGACTGAGATGACAGTATCATTGGTGAACAGATGAGTCAATGGCTTATTTGAAATTTAATGAAAATTTTGCAATGTCCATCATACAAAAACAAAACCAAAATTGGTAAAATTACCTTTTGTTCAAAACTCAATGGGCTAGAATGCACTGCATGCGACTCATAGGACTGGGTTAAAAGTATTATATTTCTAAAATTAAGCGAACATTGTTTCACATGTTCGTAAACTCTATCTTACTTTTACACTATGGACTTATCAAGTAGAATGATTTCTTCATAATCACATGTACTTTTGTACATTTTTAAGGAAGAATTTCATGCTCACATCAACCCATGCATGAGGTTTACTTAAATATAAATGCAAGGTCATAGAAGCGAGTAAATTATTGATTATATGGCCAAATAGTACAGAGGAACTTTAAAAAATTGAACCAGTGTTTCTAAACATCCATGGTTCCTGATGATAATTGGTTAAGATATATCTTTTTTTCATTACTTTCGTAATAGTCTATAAATAAAATAATAAATATTGAAAGGCATTTGAATTCTGAATTATACTAACTTAAATAATATTACAAACATAAGAAAAAAAACCTATATAGTTAGATTAAATATACGGGTACAAATTATATTTCCAACCTTAAGAAATGTTTACATTTAATCAATATACATCATATTAACAACAGAAATGATTCCTAAAACGCTGTATGAAAACAAAACAGTGAATCAAACTTTATGGGTACCTACTGTAGTGCTGTTCAAATATTTACAAAAAAATTCACCATCAAAAAGTGTAACATTTTCAAACACATTTAGTTGTGAAACTAAGGCACGGTGAAAGAAAAGCTAAGTGAATGACGTAAGACGGGAAATTGATTTACATTATATTACATATTTGACAAGTGAAGAGAGAAAAATCAATAACATTGATTTATTGCAAAAGATAAATGCCATACTCCTAGATTCCAAACCCGAATCATCTGGTTGCCAGTCAAGATCCCGTGCTTTTATATAATCACGATCGAGTTAATACTGCATCAATTCAATGCAGCACCTATGCACCACTTAAGTATGGACAGACCCCAAAAGGGTCTTGAGTTGGGTAGACGCTCGACTGCGCAACTGGCATCGCGGGTTCGATTCCCGCCAAGTGCAAAATAAATTCAAGAAAGATTTATTTTCAATTGGTCTGGGTGTTTGCGATGTATTTTTCACATTTACCTTCCCTATTCTTACTATCCTACCTGCGGACAAGCCTCTAAAAATAGAGGCTTCACAGGTTATTCCTTTAAAAAAATACTTTTGTTTTCCACTTTTTACATTCACAAATAAAAAATCTTTGGAATATTTCCATCATCCTGTTTAAAGAAAAACGTTCCGGCTGAAGCTATCCTGGTAAATCCTGAGCATACTGTATGAGACAATTTTTCCAATAAACCAAAAGTTTACAAAATCGAAATTGCAACTCCAAAAAACTAAAAAGAAAATATAAAAAATTGTTACACAAATATATCCAAAGAAATGGTTAGTAATTAAATATCAAATACAGTTATAAAGCACCTCCACTACAAATTTTCTAAAAGTAAAAATCATAGTCATGTTGAAATGCAGCTTTTCCCGAATGTACCATGTCACCTAAAAATGCAGACATTTTGTTTCCGATTGTTTGGTTGGTTGGTAAATGCAAATGAAAAAGCTTAAACAATTTATACAAAGCCAATTTTTAATGTACACCTATCCCTCAAATACATTAATTTATATTGATACTTTACAGTTTAGGTAGGGTAAACAAGGGTATTGTTGACACCTTCGCCCCAGTTATTGACACTACCGATTTCATATATGTATTTGATCTAATTTTTTGCTACGAAAATACTCAAGAATAATTTTGTCTTAAAATAAAATCGCTAAATTTTTATACTCATCAATATTGAAAACAGGTTATTTTCTATGACTTAGCCAAATATGTAGTTACTTAGCCACTTAGGCCAAGTTGAATTGTAGTTAGCCAAATTCCGTTAAATCACGGTCCTGGGGTTAGTGACTCTAACGCAAATACATATTTATATTATTTATTGATTCAGCATTAACTTTGTGGAATGACATGTTGATTTTTTTTTTAAATCAAACATACCACTTAATGAGTTTTATTTTTATAAACGACTTGTTTCGAAAACTAACAGACATTTTCATCTACAGGCAAAAATTAAAACTTATTATTAGATTAAAACCAATATTTTTAGCTTTTCCACTTTTTTATTTGACCAGCGACCGGGTTTCGTCGTTACCGACATCATCAGACCAGTCTGATGATGTCGGTAACGACGAAACCCGGTCGCTGGTCAAATAAAAAAGTGGAAAAGCTAAAAATATTGGTTTTAATCTAATAATAAATTAAAAATGCAATTCCATCACGAAGTGTCAGTGGATAATATAAATCTATTAAAAATTAAAACATTAAAATTTATTTTTACCTGTAGATGAAAACATCTGTAACTTTTCGAAACTAGTCGTATATAAAAATAAAACTCATTGAGCGGTACAGTAAAAGTGTTTGATTTTTAAAAAAATAATACATATTTATATGCACAAGTGTTTTTCAGATTTTTTTTTTAAATTAAGAAAATTAAATGTAAACTGACCATTTAATGAATGGTTCAGTTGCAGATCAATATGAACTGAACCAATATGCTTAAAGTGACAATAATCAATGTGTTTTACCCTACATAATAGGTAGTTAACAACAAAAAATCATGAGAATATTATCAGATTTTTTTTTAAATTGCTTTTTAATTAAGTGGTATTTTTGCTTCTAAAAAGACAGATATATTTGAAAACCGGAAGACTAAACCTCCCTGATTGGTTATATACTAACAAAAGTAACACTTTTCAAAACATTTAATACATAATTGCTCGGATTAGTGTTTTGATTTGAAATGAACGGTCACAGCAGTAAAGGTGTCGTTGTTTCGACTGTTACTACGAACAAGTTGTATCGGGGATGATAGTACATTAAAAGACGGAACAAAGAAACATTTGTGGGCGGGTCTGGGTAGGGGTGATTAGCGAGGCGGGGCATTCACCACAAACAAGTAGCATGAAACGGTTAGTACTAGCTCCTTACCAAACCAGTGTATGAAAGGCAAGCCAACTCGAGTTAATGTCTCGTGGTGGGTACAATCGTTAATGTTTAAGTTACTGCAGTACATCGGGCGGTGGCCGAATACCGCGATCCACGGCCGGCGCTTCCTGCAAAGGGAGAGACAGGCGCAAAACGGCGCGCTTAATTAATCGGGAATAGAGACAAAAGGCAGGAAGGTGACTCACCGAAGGAATGCGAAAACGGTAAACCGACGCGAGTTATTGTCTCGTGGTGCGTGCAGTCGTCGTTGTTCAAGTTGCTACAATACATCGGACGGTGACCGTACACTACGACCCAAGGCTGTTTCTCTCTGCAAGGTTGCGATGCCATATTCACATTTTTTTAGGTTAGGTTCAAACTCTTACAAGTCCCGTCTGATGACTTCCAATATTAAATGTTTTCAAATTTGCACTCAAACATTGTTCAACTTCAAACTGCGGTACGTATTATATGCGTCAAATGATTCATTGATACATTTTTAAAGTAATTATTTTTCTGCGCCTGGATTTTAGTGGCTCTTATAATTTGAGGCGCTTTTATATTTTAAAAAAATTACCTGGATAGGGCACTGCATACTGACGCAATTTTAGGTTGATTGTTAATAATATGAAGACAAGGTGATCAGTCTTGAGCTTCAGTATTAATCCAGGGTGATATCAGATTTAAAAATCACTATTTATATTTTTTTTTTGTATCTATTTTGATTATTTTTTTTTTTTGATATTCAAGAAGACATTGACAACTTCTTAAAAAGATTATGTATTGAATTTTATACCTGCATAGTTATTTAGATCATTAATATAAAATTCTATGCAAATTTAAGTCACATGCCGAGGTTTGATGTCATTCCAATGTTACTTTAGAAAAACCAATTAATTTCTTAAAGATTTTGAGTAATTTTTTGCTATCCTGTTGTGCTAGGTAAAAATACAGTATCTTTATACAAATTTAAACAACATTAGAGATTTAATTCAGTCTACTTAATATTTATTTCTAGGATACAAAATGGCAAGTAAAATGCGCATTATTGTCCCCATATGTATCCCTTTAGCATATTGTTAACTGAATCATTGTGTTTCAAATTGTGAAATTTATAAGAGACAGTGCAATTATAACACCATTTATTTATTATTTTTGTTTTAAATACTTTTTATCTTTTGAACCATTATTTTTTATTATAACATTATTTCGATAATAAATCGTCCATTAAAGATTTAAAGAAGTAGACATATGAAGTGTAATATGCAATTACTCCAAAGCAAACATTTTTACAATGCGTCTCTCTCACTCTTGAATACAAGGGTCAAAATTGGTATCGCATAAATGGGAGATATGCGGGCGCAAGGGAGATGCACATATTTTTATCGAATTAAGTTATATATTTATATATAACCTGAATCAATAAATATAACGTTGAAGTTGTTTTTTGTTTTTTACTTAGCACAACAAGTTGTAAAGATTCATTATCAAATTTGAACAAAATTTAATTGTGGAAGTAACCGTTTTCTAGGAAATGTACAATGGAAAAAAAATACATTGTCATATTTTAACTTCAAAAAAATAATTATTACTGATCGGAAGGAATATGAGTAAAGAATAACATCTACATGCGGAGTTTTATGTTTCCAAATATTTTCTGTATTTGACGAATATTAAATATGAAAGTAAACCTGAAAACAATGTATGTTTAACAATTAAAGATGCTCTGTGAATGAAAAACTAAGAAATTTAAAAAAAACATAAGAGCATCAAACTATCATATTCCAGTGATAAGTCGGGCACACCTCACTGACATTGCGGCGTCCATTTTCTGAGCCGTATGTTACTGCATCGGGATGATAAACGCCATAATGTCGGCAAGATATGCAAATGGCGATGGCATTACAACTCAGAAAACATTGTCAACAATCTAAATTCAATTCAAGACTAAATTCAACCTTGCTTTATTTTAAGACAATGTAAAGATCTTTGAAAAGATAAGTTAGGAGGATAAATTTGATGTTGGTAATTAGTACAATCAATTGAAACCAATTGACAAAAATTAATCAGTTCTACAACCACCAAAAACATATCAAAATGTATTTTGAGTGATGTGATTTTATAATATTTTGAGAATATCCAAATTCGAATATGACTTTATTAAAAACGTGATTATTTAATTTGATCAATAATCATGACTAAGCTAAAATATATTATTAAAAATTTGGATGGATTCAGCAAACACTGTCTCTTAGAAACTGCCAAAATTCCAAAAGCATTTTCTTAATTTACTTTATATTATTTTGTGTAAAATCACTCTCCCATAAAATGACATTTCTGAAAATCTGACATTGTTTTATTTATTTAAATAAACTTCTTGTACAGAATATATGTACAATAGCAGGTACATATATTGCTAAGAACCAATATCTTCTGACCAACCATAAGCAGACTGGTCAAAGTTTGAACCTCATACAGTCGTTTAAATTAGAAGGCAGCATTATTGATCGGGCATGTTGACTATTGCCAGCCAAGAGGTGTGAGTGACAGTTTTCAAGAGATGCATTTAAAGCGCTATAACTTTGATAAGTGGTCATGTTGCTTTACTCTTCTCCATGGTTCTATACCAACTTATTGTCTTTGTAGTCTGTTGGGGTCAGATCTCCTCATCCTCAGATTATAGATACTTCTATAATCTGAGGAATCTATCATATACAAAGTCACCTAATCGAATCATGTTATTTTTCTGTAGTATCTATGAATGTTTTGATCTTCCTCTAGATGTCTTTCGAGGAAGATCCATGGCTTTATGTTGCTATACTATTTTATAATAATTAAATAAAATGAAGTCCTGTCAACAAAGTTATAGCGCTTTAAATGCAGCCCATAAAAAGTAGCCATTTGTCACTCACTACTTTTCGGCTGACAACAGTTGATATTTGAATGTATTGCTAAGTTTTAAAGAGATTTTTAAACGAAAAAAGTTTTACCTGTTTTCGAATTTGTTAGCTTCTTGCAAATCTGCCTCGAGCCACTCGTACTGCAAAACTAACTGCTTGATTCCAAAATTCAAGAAGTAATAAAACTCCGTAGAAATGGAAATAAAGTGAACGGGGCCCAAATTGAAGCTGTACATCATACTCTCCTGTCCGCCAGGCATCGAAAACCTGTTGCGGTAGTTACTGAAGTTACTAAAAGAAAAATTATAAAAAATAATCAATCTTTATGTTAACACACTTCGGACGAGAAAGGTATTTCTACCAGTTTGGTCGATTGATGCTTAAGGACGGGAAGGGTATTTTTACCTTCTGCGCTGGCCTTATTTTAAAGTCAGAAATGAAGGTATTATCTAAGGTTTTTATATGAATATTAAATACAAATCTCTTTGCTAAGGTCTTAACCATATGTATAGATGGACGAAAAAAGTGCTTGACTGGAGGCCTAGAAGCGTGGGTAGACCCCAGACAAGATTGTCCAATGACATATAGAAAGTGGCGGGCCTGCACTGGAAGAGATTCGCGTCCAACAGAGAACTGTGGAAGTCCAAGAGAGAGGTCTTTGTTCAATACTGGACACAAGAAGGCTGAAGTAAGTAAGTAAGTAGTAATAGGAGCTAGAAATACACAATACGCAATCAACTTTGTGCACTGATTGGCGTGATTAGCTACAAGTGATCGGATCCAATAATAAAATTAATAAAATTTTAAGTCATTATTTAATTTTTTTTTTTTAAATTTGATAGCCCATCACTGGTGGATATGTCTATACTCCATTGACAGTGATCTGTTTTAAATGAATGCAACAGCAATACATAAGGAGACTAAAAAAAAACCTTTATCCCTTATCCAATAGGAGAATATCTTCATTTTGTCTTTGTGGAAATCATCACTTACTATTTCTCCTCGTGGTTCCCGGGACACACCATGTAAGGGAGATATCCCGCCAGAGGCTCCACCTGACGCATGAAGGCATCTCCGATGAGGGCATTCTCAGAATCCATATCGTACGCAAAGTCTCCCACGTGAATCACCGCATCATACATCCCCTTCTGAGCTTCATCTTGCAGACGGCTCAGAGACTGTAACAATAATAAAAAATTAAGTATTTAAGCTATTTGTTTCTCAATTGTATTTTTCTTTTATCCTTTTTCATTCCTGGCCAATATTTATTTTAAAAAAACAATTAATTCTATCAATATATTGAATAATGAGTCATCAGGCAAGGTATGGAAAATGACAGTTAAGAGCTGTTATCATCAGCTGACTATACAATTACAAGATAGTGTTACATTCGTAAAGAATTTCAGCATATTAAAAATTTAACACATTTAAAGAAAACAAACAATAGAAATATCAAAGGTAGTCCCCCATTGTTTATGAATTTTGTTTACCATTTCCATAACGAATCCAAAAATCAATATGGGTTACCCGTAAATTGATTATTTACAAACATGTCAGAATGTGATTGTCACAAAACACAAAAATGATAAATTATTTAAGCGAACTCCGAATCCTCAGGGTTTAAACAATGACCTTTTTTTACTACTACCACTACAACTACTACCATCACACCGTTTCCCCGCAGGGGTAGATATAGAGGATGGAACGCCTCGCTTCCTTCACATCCATACATCTAGTTATACATGTCTTCCGATTACGCAGATTTTTGACACCACCAGATTTTAGGTTCTAATTGATCTAATTCCGCCAAGTCTTTTTCAACCGTCCTCATTCTGTTCTCCCGCTCACATTTGCTATATATATTTTCTTAGTCATTCTCTCGTTGTCCATTTGCTCCAGATGTCCATACCACCTTAAAGAACTCTTCTTAAATTTTTCGACTATCCTTTGTTCAGCCTTATATTGCTTTCTAAACATATCTTCGTTTTTAATTCAGTCATACAATGATTTTCCACACATTTTTACTTTTTTTATTGTCAAAAAACATAATAATAATTACCTGAGCATTTTCATTTCCCATGTCTCCAAATATGGCCAGAGTTGGACTCCATTTATCACCCTCGGGAACGGTTTTGAACCAGAAGGAAGGAGACCATCCCAGCGAGCTTCCGCAGTGGTAAACTGTAATAAAATCACATAATAAATCATTTATGTTTGAAGCACGACTTTGCGGTATTACATTTTATTTATTATCTAAACAAGATATGAAATAGACTGCTAAAGCATGTTATATGATAAATCGTTTATCTAAAAGTATGTTGTTAAAATGGTATTATGTGTTTTGCTTATTCACTATCCCTGACTCCTTTATCTTCCTCAATCAATACAAAAATGCCACATGAGGTGACCAATTCAAGCCCTGCTAACCTCCAAATATTTCATTTTTGAGTAGATCATTTTTAGTATAAATTAGTCTTGCTATTTATTATTAAAGTTTTACTCGATTAGTTTGTTGTAAATAACAGAACTGTTGAACAGGTGATGAAATTCAAGTAACTTGGAGTTGACGTCAGTAGCTACTCTATGGTGACACTCAGAAACAAATTAATAAGAGTACAGTTAAATCCGGATGCCTCAGAAACTCGGTGTGGAGGAACGAACACATGAGAATAGAAAGTAAAATGAAAATATACAAAACATGTGTTCAACCAATAGCCACTTATGGGATTGAGGCAAGAGCAGATACTTCTAGAACAAAATCTCGACTTCCAACCTCTGAGATGAAGACTCTCCATTCCATAACCGGAAACACATTGCGAGACCGAGTAAGAAATACCGACATCCGGAGCATATGTAAGACGGAGGATATTGTGAGGTGGGGTCGACAACGAAGGCGATACTGGAATGATCATGTATACAGAATGTCAGATGACAGACTTCCACATAACGCCCTTCAAGAAATCCCTGAAGGACGCAGACCCCCAGGCAGACCTCCAAAAAGGTGGAAAGACAGCTGGGAGTCAACATCCCAAGAGCTACAAGCGGAGGCACAAACAGATCCTTAGGATCTAGAAAAAGAAGAAGAAGTTTTACTGGGTAAATACAATTTTTTTTTTTTTAAATATTGTGACACATATTTCGATGCATTATAAATCATTTACAAATACCGCACGGGGTATGTTTAATTTTTTTATTAAAAATGGATAGATACTATCACAAAGTGACTGCCGAATCAAATAATGAAAGAAGCTATTTACTTTGAAGCCAGTCGACACTATAAACAAATATAATAATATCATTAATATTCATAGCATTAACTTTGGGGTTCGTCGTTTTTACCTTTTTTATGTTAGTTTATAACCACCCACCGAAATTTTAGTCTATAGGTTTTGAAACATCTTGGTTTTGGTACATTTTCAGTATGTCTCGAAACCGGTAGCCTAAAATCTTGGCAATTAGCTATATACCAACATAATTAACATTTTTATAAAAAAAAAAATTAAAAATAAATAAACCTAAAATATATTGATTTTTATAACAACATGATTTTGTTGAAATAGAAAATCACAAAGTTGGCACTTTGAACATTGATTATATGTTTTTAGTACTTAGAAAACTTGTCTAGAATGTATGTTTTGAAGATATGGCGAAAAAGCGAAATAATAAATATAATTTTAAAAAAAATAGATATTGAGAAAAGGTGAATTCAGGGAATATAATAAACGATACTCTGAATACATGAAAATCTATGGGAGTCAGAGTAGCAGTTCACAATGGATTGCTAGCAGCGACACTCACATATGGAAGTGATACATGGAATCGGCAAAAGAAAGATGAAAGCAAAGTAAATGCGTAGAAAAATAAATGTAAGACAAAATTATAATTGAAGATATAAGAATGGAATGTTAGTTGATTAAAAAAATATTAAATTATGCAAACAGAACTATATAAAGATATGTCATTTATAATGACGCACGAGTTTGCATGAAAAAGTATTTAAATTTACATAATATAATGATTTCTATGTGAAAAAATGTAAAGTAGTATTGTTATCATAAAACATTAAAATACGCGATTTTGTAAATATTATTAGTAAACAATATATGTAGCACTATCTTCAGTTGAAATTAGTTGTATGTGGTTATCTGCAAGGGAAAATTCAACGCTAACTGGAAGACCCAATTTATTATCTGCATTACTTTTTTGTATAATATTGAATTGTATTATTATTTTACATATTTTTATTGCAATCCTAAATAATAGAAAAATTATTTTATTCAACTAATATGTATTGACCGCCTCCGTAGTGTGATGGTCAGCACGCTCGGCTACCGTACTGAAGGTCCCAGGTTGGATTGCCAAGAGTGGGTCAAATAAATGTAAGCGATTTTTCACTCCAATGCTTATTCAATATTACCCTGGACTGGTACCTGAAGCAGAGGACTGATTACCTTTCTTTCATTTCTTATCGATCAAGATAACACTGTGTTTATGATGCAGTGCCCTATGCACCATTGGGTGAGTTATCTCGTTAATGGCATCCTTGAAATTTGTAATAAAAGCTATATATGTTATATTCACAGTGGATGAAATATCCTGTAAAGTGGGTCTATACACAAGCTTAAATGCATATTTAACAATGATTGGCGATTATAAAATACTTGAAAATAAGTGATATGAGCTATAAAACAACTTCAAGAAGCAAAACACTCCCGTTATCGTCAATACAAATTGTATAAATAAACAATATAGATAACGATTGATAACAATCCATTGTTTGGAAGAGTGAGTACATAATACAATGTTTGCTCTTACGAGGAAGTGAAAGCGTTAAACAACCCGCCACACATATTGCAACAATGCGATGAAAAGATTAAGAAAAGGGTCAGTAATTTTCCATCATTAAATGAGAGACCAAAACTAATCTTATAATATTTTAGCGGGTCCAAATATTTGTCCAGAAATGATCGATTTGTGATACTTGGGAGTTATTATAAGTCGTATAAGTCGCTTAGGTATTCGCGGCGTGGGCGTCCTCTGGCGTTTATTCCCTCCATCGTTCCCTCTATTATTTGGTGCAGGAAACCCTCTTGTCTTAGCACGTGGCCGATCCGACTTATACGAAGACATGGGCTGCTCGACGTATGAGCAGCTGAAGAGGACTTCCGAAAATAGGCGAGAATGGCGAAAGAGATGTCATCTGTTGCTACCGACCAATCCGCAGGATTGAGACCAGAGAGAGAGGGAGTTATTTGTACCAAGATTTTGATAACTTACTGGCTATGGCCAATATTGATCGCTTACTTAGTAAAAACTTGCAAATATCTATTAGAATAAATATTAGAGTAAAAAATCACATATATTTATTCGACCCCCCCTGGGAATCGAACCGGGGACCTCCAGAACGGTAGCCGAGCGTGCTGACCATTACACTACACAGGCGGTAAAATTACATATGCCTATTTTTACATAATCTATTTTTACATACGCGTAATTATTATTTTTTTACTGTTTGTTGACTGATTACAAAATATGTAAGCTTATAAGAAGCATTTTATTCCAACCGAAATTCCAAGGTATAACTTACCGTATTTGGTGTTTGGAGTCAGATTGGTGAGCAGAACTCGATGTATGTACTGCTTGTGTTTCTTGCTTCCACCGTCTTCAAACACCGTCGGTTTCCCCGTAGCTTGCAGAACGAACCCTCCGATACCATACTCCACGACCGACTCGGGAGTGGCGTCGAATGTAGACCAGGTGACTACTATATCACTCACATTTTCTGCGAAAAAAGAGAGGATCTTTTTTAATACTCATTTTAAAATAACATTATACATCCTTTTTTTATTTTCAAGTGAAACATTTATTCATATTATTTTTTTAAATCTAATCAAGTATGAAGAAGAATACGGAAGTCTGGGCTTTTACGGTGGTGATGACCGTCATAGGCTGGTTTAAGTGATCACTTTACTCACGTGTAACATTCACCAATTCTACCCATTATTGACAACCACACTACTCAAAATCTTGGAAGTTCTATATATGTATATATGAACCAATTTAGACACCTTGTTCTTGAATCACTAGAACTTCACTAGAGACATCTATTGGTGAGATGTAAAGAAGCTTTTTAGTAAGCAGAAACTCTTATATTAGTATGTGAGGTCCGAATCCTGGATTATAATCACACACATGAGAAACGCCAGAAAATATCATTTTCATTTTTATTATTTTAGGTTATAATTGACCAGTTAATTTATTTACAACATTTTGAGTGTGTCCAAATACTTGTTCACAAATCTGGATAGTCCAGATTTGTGAATAAGTATTTGGACACACTCAAAATTTTGTAGAAACATTTATTTTTTATTTATATATTGATTTGGCGTTTAATTTGTAGAACTCCAGTTTAATTTATGTCTTAATTGTTAAATCAAACATTTAGATTTTTTAAGTCTACTAAGTTTTATTTTTTTGTTAAAAAACACATAAAAATTAATATTGTGACAGTTGTTTCACCTAGTTATGGCATTTTCAAACATTGAATAGAAATTAAGATTTAATGATATAATGTTTCATAAGTTGGAAGTTGGCCATCCACAATGATGAGGAGCTCAACCAGCTGCCCTCCAGCGTGACGACCATCGCTCAGGAAGGCGTCCTGCCCAACACCTTGGCCATTCTCCAGCCCATGGGGACAATAGGAAGGCGTTTTAATTTGTCGGCTCATCTTTTCCCCGCTCCAGACTCGACGGCCCGAGACCGATTGACGACATTTTAATCTATTTATTTTTCGTATATCATTATTATCATCATCATCTATTTTTATTATTATTATCCATGTCTTTATAAGCGCCCTTGAGGTAGTATTTTACGAAAATGGCGCTATACAAATTTTGTCCGCCTCCGTAGTGTAATGGTCAGCACGCTCGGCTACCGTTCTGGAGGTCCTGGGTTCGATTCCCAGGGGGGGTAAAATAAATATAAGTGATTTTTTCACTGTAATATTTATTTAATACTACCCTGGACTGGTACCTGAAGCGGAGGGCTGATCACCTTTCCTTCATGTGTATACGATCAAGATAACACTGCGTTTATATGAAGCAGTGCCCTATGCACCATTTGGTGCGGATAAGGGTTTTTATTATTTTATTTTATATCATTATCATCATCATCATCTATTACTATTATTATCCATGTCTTTATAAGCGCCCTTGAGGTAGTATTTTATGAAAATGGCGCTATACAAATTTTCCAAATTATTATTATTATATTATTATCAAGTTAAAACACCTTTAAAAATGACATCACATCCGTAGGGTAAATAATCCAGTCTCCGATTTAATAATATTAAATAAATAAATAAAACCCTTATCTGCACCCCAATGGTGCATAGGGCACTGCTTCATATAAACACAGTGTTATCTTGATCGTTTACATATGAAGGAAAGGTGATCAGCCCTCCGCTTCAGGTACCAGTCCAGGGTATTATTAAATAAATATTAGAGTGAAAAAATCACTTATATTTATTTGACCCCCCCTGGGAATAGAACCCGGGACCTCCAGAACGGTAGCCGAGCGTGCCGACCATTACACTACGGAGGCGGACATAATAATAATATTAATAAGATATAATTTTTGTTTATTTTCAGTGCTCAGCACTGGAACGGTGGATATTTTGGACTTAATACAAAGCGAATGTCCACAAGTATTATGACCCTTTGACACTGTTGATTCATTATTCACAAGGTCACAGGTCGCTGGAAGCGTTTAATCATTTATTGACTCAATTATTTTGCACAACGACAAACTACGAAAATTTAATGAGCTTGTCACAACGCGAATTGAAACGAGCCGATTCAGAAATTCTGGCTACCAAAATCACACACAAAAAAATGACAATTTTATTTATTGTTTCGGCATTAACTTTGTGTATGTATTAATTTTAAATCAAACACAGATTTATTGAGTCTACTAAGTTGTATTTTATTAACAAAAACACATAAAAAATTATACTGTGACAATTGTTTCGCCTTGTTAGGGCATTATCAAACGAATGTGATAAATTAACTTTGTGGTAAGACATGTTACAATGATTAAAGAAAACACTTGTTTTTTACCACTTGAGTTTTATTATAGACTACATGTTTCAGAAGTTAAACTTCCAAAGTTAAACAGTTATTATACAGACCTGAATGATGGAAGTTTAACTTCTGAAACATGTAGTCTATAATAAAACTCAAGTGGTAAAAAACGAAGTGTTTTCTTTAATCATCGTAAAAATGACAATGTTTGTTTCAAGAGGTTTTAAGCACTAAAAATTATAAATTATTTTTTTATTAACTTCTTCATCTATGTTCAAATATAAATAAAATATATATGATATCTTGAGAGAAGGAATTTCATTATAATCAATTAAGGTTATTATGTAATTTTATTTGTTATTTATTTATTATTATTTATTTTGTCCGCCTCCGTAGTGTAATGGTCAGCACGCTTGACTACCGTTCTGGAGGTCCCGGGTTCGATTCCCAGGGGAGGGTCAAATAAATATTAGTGATTCTTTCACTTTAATATTTATTCAATATTACCCTGGATTGGTACCTGAAGCTGAGGGCTGATCACCTTTAATTTATGTGTTAATTAAGTCAATCAAGATAACACTTCGTTCATATGATGCAGCGCCCTATGCTCCATTGGGGTGCGGATAAGGGTTTGAAGATTTTATTTTAACATCTCAAAATAGATGAAGAAGAATATGGAAGTCTGGGTATTTATAGGGCTTATGACCTGTCATAGGCTAGTTAAGTGATCACTTTACACACGTACAACATTCACCATTCTACCCATGATTGACAACCACATAACTCAAATTTTCGGAACCCCTGGATATATTGATCAATCTCATGACACGGTACATATGAGTTCACAACAGCCTATTTGTATGCAAGATCTGAACCCCGGATTCTTTTACAAACTGGGTAACGCCTGAAAACATGATTTGAATTTTTTTTGTATAGCTTTTAATTTGATCAGTTATTTTTATTCATAACAATTTGAATGTGTCTAAATAATAATACTTGTTCGTAAATCTGGGTTTTCTGAAATTAAGAGTTATTTTTAAGTACCCATACTTTAAATACCCATATATTCTTCTTCGTCTATGTTAAGATGTCAAAATGTAAAAATAACTAATAAAAGTGGAAATAAAAAACAGATTTGTGAACAAGAATTTGGACACACTCAAAAATGTTTTCAAGGTTATTATTATACTTAGTTATACAAAATGTCTAGAGATGGCGATAGAAACTCGAATATAATTAGTTCCTTGCAATATGAGTAATATATAGCATATTGCCTTCGTGTAATTAACGACCAAGATAACACTGCGTCAATATGATGTAGTGCCTTATGCACCATTGGGTGTTGATAAGGTTTAGAAGAAGAAGATATTTAAAAATCTGTCATGGCCAGAATGGTGAATATTACAGATAATGACAGGTCCTAAGCCCTTTGTTCAGTACTCAACATTCACGATAGAAAAAAATTTCTTCTCTGTTAAGAGATCCACAGTGTGATATTTAAAAATCATCATTGTACTCCCAAAATATTTTTACCATCGACTTGTACCTGAAAAGCAGGACTGATCACATTGTCTTTGTGAAATTTACATTCAAGATAACACTGCGCCAATCATAAGCAGTGCCTTATGCACCCTTTGGCGGGGATGGGGCCAAAGGGTGATAATATACGAAAACATATGCTATGAAAAATCAGAGCGAAAACAATCGTAAAAATAAACAAAGGCTTAGAGATATTAATTCGATTTATTTATTAATAAAGTATTGCGGAATAATATTTTTGTAGGTAGAATTTAGAAAAACCATATTGAGAAAAATGGGAGTGGATTTAGAAAAATCGATTTATGGATTATATATTAATATAAAATATTTATTGAATCGTAGTTTTATACGACATATTTTAACGGATAGTGAACTGAAATTGAAAATACCGTTATAACATTCGGACAAAGAAAAGATTTCAGCTGGAGAACATCTTGTCGAAGGTACAAAAAAACCTTTTGTATCGGATAGGAAAGTAGAGAAGACAAAGAGATTTCATTCATGTCAACTGGTAAAAATGCCATAATTTAATAAAATCAAGCTTAAACATTATCAAACACTTACCGCCGAAAGCCAAGTGTATTTGTTCCGGTTGAAATGAAGAAATACAGCAAACAGTTTTGATAATAAAAATAAATGTCCAAAGTCGTAAAAGAGCCATCTTTACAAATCAAAACAGCGTCATCCGGAGATATGTTTAACGCGACTAATTGATAACGAGCTATTGTTAATTGTGACAAAACACGCAATCTGGCGAAAAAGCGGCGGCGACACGAAAATCGGATTATTTCACTGGGCCAGTAGAACAAAGAAAATTGAAGAGCGGCGGAACGCAACCTCCCCCCACTCGCTCAGCTGACATCTGTCAGAAATTCTACGAAGAATTGAAGTTATCTGTTCCGAAATAAGCACTTTATTATATAAGTAGGTACTCACACAGATAATGAGGTATTTTGTATGCAATTCTATGTTTATTTGGGAAATATTATGAGAAACCATAGAAAAATTATAGATTTTTTGACGTTTCTTTGACATTTCACTTGACACATGGCATAATAATATTCTGGCGTTGAATATATGCCCGTAAATAATTACTTGTATTTTAATTTTGAGAGACTCTTCTTTTTTAATTACTATTGTAGATTTAAAAAAACTCGCAACAGTGTATTTTATAATACTTTTGCACCGCATTGCAGTAATTGCAATACTCATAACTCATATAAAATGAATGGACTTTCGCTCAGAATTTCAAATAATGGAGTTAACAACGTCAAGAAAAGTGACTCTAAAGTACCTTTATTTATTTTTAGTGGCCATCAGGATACGAAATTTTGTAAGTCGTTACATTCAATGTACCATTGTTTTAATATAATAATAGCTTGGGCTATTTTTTAACCTCAAGTTCATTCATGTTCTTGTTAACAACTCAATTAGAGCCAGTTAATTTCCTTTTTTTTTAAACTAACTAACTGAACTAACTAACTGAACTAACTAACCATCACGCCGCTTCTCCGCAGGGGTAGGCAGAGAGAAAAGAACACCACACCACTCTGTCTTTGCAAACATTCTTCGCCTCTTCCACGTTCATGCATCTCCTCATACATACCTGCCGATTATTACTACTCCTAACCTGACCACTTTCAAGTATTTGGCATACCTGATCGGTCTTCCTCTGCTCCTTTTCCCAATTACATTCGCCTCATAAATGATAAAAACATTCTCGTTTTTTAAATTAGCAAAAATCTGGAAAAAATACAGATTTCCGTTTATCTCACCCAATGACTGAAGAAACCCATAAAAAAATCTCTTTTTTGACAGAGCTGTTCATTTAACCTTTTTACCTTAAAACATTTTAATTGTAATTCTTTCAGGTGCAGAAATAAAGAATGTTAATGAATTTATTGATGCAAGAAATGTCAGCACACAATTGGAATTTGTAAGAAATGTTGCAAAAATCCTCGATGGAGACAGTTGTGACAATGTTGAGACTTCCAACTTGATCAAATTCTTAGTTGTTATATTTCTTGATGCTCCTTTGAAGCATCCATTGAAAAATACCTGTGCTAGGTAAGTTCCCTTCTCAATTTAATTTTATTATTCAATCTTAGCTACATTGTAGAATGCTACGCATTCCACGGACAAAGAACAAGAGCAGGGAGACAGTTGCTGACTGATATCAAGGTCCGGAAGGCATCCTATCTGGGGCATGTGCTTAGAGGAGAGAAGTACAAGCTATTCAGTGTTAAACGCAGCAGCGAGACTAATTTTTGGAATTTCTAAATTCAGTCACATCACCCCACTACTTCACAAACTCCACTGGTTACGCTTTCCCGAAAGGGTTGAATATAAACTCTGCCTACTCATGTATAAATCAATACACAATATGGCTCCAGAGTATCTTAAGGAGCTGTGTATTCCGGATGAATTGGTTGATAGACGTCTCACGCTTCGATCGGCTACAACATCTGCAATGGGCAAAGTGATCTTACCAGCTCGCAACCAACGCACTAAATTTGGCGAGCGTGCCTTTGCTGTTGCAGGACCGACGGCGTGGAATGCTCTTCCACCAATGGTTAGAAATAGTGAGAGTGAGATGACCTTTAGAAAAAGACTAAAAACACATTTGTTTGCTAAATCATTTCCACCATAATATTTTCCCCAATTCATTCACAGTGAAGCGCCCTTGAGGTATTTTTTTACGAAAATGGCGCTATATAAGTTATCCAAATTTATTATTATTATTATTATTATTACACCTAATTGTAAAAGGCAAAATAGAGGGTCGATGAGGTGTGGGCAGAAGACAGATCTCCTGGCTCCAGAATATACGAGATTGGATGGTGATCAGGACCGTCGAAGTACTGTTTAGAGCTGCCCAAGACAAGGACAATTACTCTCAAGTGATAGTCGACGTCAGGGGGACCTGATATGACAGAAGATTTAAATATATGAAGTGTATCACATTGTGCTTTAATTTTTTTAAATACCACTTTTCATCCTCCATATTTCAGAATTTTATCATCCAGGAAATGCCATCATGAAATTATTGAATCAACAATGTCTGAACGCATTTCGATTGCGTTGTCTTCATTGAAAAACTGCGAAGATTTTTCAACGCTTAATACTTTATGTAATGCTATCAACAGCTGTTTTGAAAACTTTCCACCCGGTGTCAAAAGTGTCCAATATTCTTTGAACCAAGTTCTGATGTTTTTGAAGTCTGCCCTTATTTCTTATACTGAGAAAATGAGGTGAGTTTATTTTTGTCAATTTACCCTTTCATCTTCCTTCAAGAAACTCCTACACATTAACAGTGTCCAGGTTACAAAGCTAGCACGAGTACAGGTATGCAATCCCGAGCCCTATCCATTGCTGCTGTTCTTCTCTTCCTAGCTACTATGACTTCTTTCTGCAATTCCTTTCTGCACTATAGCAGAAATGTAGTACCTAGTACCTAACATTTTTTTATGTAGATCATCTGATCCTTTAAAATTGCTTTTATTTTATTTATTTATTTCAGCAAACACATAATTATTATTTTCAATTAACAATAATGTATCCTCACTGAGTTTCCCGTGCCAATGACACATTTAACAATACTGGTTCAATAAATTATTAGTTATATTATTTTTTTGACATCTGAATATAATAATATAAAAAATAACTCCTAATTTGAGATAATCCAGATTTGTGAACAAGTATTTGGACACACTCAAAATATTTGTAAAGTATTCGTTAGGTATTTATCTATCATGAGTCATGCAATCATGGATGACTAATAACAATCAAGCGAACATCGCTTCAATCCGATGTAGTACCCTGTACACCTTTCGAGTGCAGAGAAGGGTCAAAGAAGAACTTTTCATCTGAAACGTTACTATCTTTTCATTTTTCCCTAATATTAACACCCTTTTTTCTTATCTCTATTCCTACAACTTCTTTCATGATATCATCTCCTTTTATTCCCTTTTTTCATTCTGAAACATGCTAATTTTTTATTATTTATTTTTTAATACCTACCAATCTACCCGCTTCGCTAATGATGATTTTTTTCACTCATGAGTACATCATAATTGATGTGCCACTCAGTTATAATGTCACTATTGTTTCAATTTCTTTTACAATACTGTAACTACTTTATACCATAATTTATTTTTAGATTTGACTTTTAATTCGTAGAACTTCATTTTAATTTATATATTAAATATTAAAATCAAAAGATTAAATACAATTGAATCTTCATAGTAGTTTAAAAATGCCATAACAAGGTGAAATAATTGTCACAAATTTAATTTTTATGTGTTTTTAATAATAAAATACAATATATTAGACTCTGAAAATCAGTGTTTGATTTTTAATATTTAATATATCAATTACACCACAATAATTGCTTTAATATGGTATTTTTTATTGCTTTTTCAGAAATGACAGCAAGATGTCCCCAACAGAAAAAATGGAATTGTACACCTTTGTCCACAATGTTTTCCGTGTCACAATTGCCGTTTTACAAAAATGTGAAATACCATCAACGGTCATCTTAAATGAAGAATTATGGATAAAAATGTGCGCGCTCTCTACGCTCCTACTGAACCACACCGATTTACCCATGGACACCAAAGGGCTTTGTTCCATGGCTCTTCTGATCATTCAAAGATTCAGATTCGGTTCAGATGCTTGGATCTTGGTAAGTTCACTATTACAACAAGTTGAATCTGTAGATTATAAATTTAGCGCTGCTATTAAAGATATTAAATGATATTTTGGACGGCCGTGTACTTGCGAGATTAAAAAAAATGTGCTAACCCGCTTTCAACGAGAAAATAGATTACATTCTCTGTTAATATGCACAGCAGAAACATGCGATGACATGTGTTTTGAAGGTGACAAAAAATAACCTTGTACAGATGTCAATATATTATTCTTTTGTTTATGGTGTCTGTAACTTCTTATTGTCCACCTCTATGGTGTAATGGTAAGCGTGTTTAGCTACCGTACTGGAGGTCCCGAGTTCGATTCTCAGGGGAGGGGTGAAAATAAATATGAGTGATTTAACTCTCTTATATTTATTTAATATTACCCTGGACTGGTCCCTGAAGTGCAGGAGTGATCATCTTGCCTTAATGTAAGTAATGATTGAGATAACACTGTGTCAATGCGGTGCAGTGACCTATGCACCATTGGGTGCGGATAAGAGTTACAAGTAGAAGTAGAAGTAACTTCTTTCTCTTTTCCATGCGTCTTAAAACTTCTGAACTCTCTCAAATCTCTTTCTTTCTTTGGAATCCTTCAGTCTTCTTTGCAGTAGGTCCGGTGAGAGTTCATAGTTGGCATCGACGCTACATAGAAACACTGAAAGGATGTAGCATCATACAATTTACATTCCTAGATTAAGGTTGCAGTTTCTATTTCCAAGGATGTCTGGCATTTTGAAGATGCAATTTGTCGCCATTTCTGTCCAGACTTTGATCTCTCAGGAATGGTCCAACTGGTCACTAAGCCAACAGCCCAGATTGTTTGTTAGATTAACATGTTTTGTTAAATAATATTTATTATTTTCCCATACAAGGATTTTATATACTGTACAAGGATTTATTACACATTTAGTTCATATGTCTTAAAAATTATAGTGAATGTGTATAGTTAATAATAAATTAATGAGGTTAATCCCTAAACACAATTCAATGGATACAATGGATTCAATATCTTATATCCATCAAGATTTGTTACATAAATCTGACAGATCTTTATGCCCTATTTATTGCCTCATCAATGTTTGCCAACTGCAAACCTTCTTTTGCACATTCTGTTTCCAATTGAAATATTTCTTTTAAAAAAATTGGACATACCCACACTTAATGAAGGACATCTTGTGATGACGTCTCATCACATTACAAATAGAGTTTTGTGTAATTTTAAAATGGAATAAGTATTCCCGAAAACATGATTAACATGTTAAAAATCTTTTCAGCTCCTGCAGAATGTCTACAAAACGGAAGATATTTCTAGCCACTCCATATACAAAGAAATCAACCAGCTGCACCCTGAAACAGCCAAATTGTACATTTGCAGCGCTGTTATAAACGTAATTGAAATTGATGAAATTTCAACAATGTGTGTTTGCAATACCTCAGCACTAATATTTATAACTTCAAAACTTGTCGAACTTAGTGAGGAGTAAGTAATTCATTTAATATTATAATTAGCAAGTTATGTAGTATAATGGTTAGATGTTTGCCATGCTGGAGTGCCGGGGACTAAATCTTAGGCAGATAAAAATAACCCTCTTATTTCAATAATAAAATAACTCTAATATCACCCAGGATTGCTACCTAAAGCGAAGGACCTTATCTTTGTGTAACTAATGATCAATGTAATACTGTGCAAATGTGATTCGGTGCCCTGTATACCACTTGGTGCAAAAAAGGTTGAGAAGAACAAGAATTTAAAATATTGTCAAAATATGAGTTCCGAATTTTAAAATTATGTACATTATAATTAAAATTTAAATATGGTATATCAATAAGTTTTTTTTAAAAAAAATTGTAATTTTTTTTTTTACTTAATCTCAGAATTATTTTTTGTCACAGCTGGGCGATAAATATTCAGTAGAATTATAAATCTTGCTTTAACTTATTTAAATAAAAGTAAATATAATGTAACTTTTTTTCTTCAATGTGATTATTACAAAAATACTATATACAAACAAAAGATAAGCCATTCAGGATAGTGATGTTTTGCCAATATAGTTCTTAACAGTTATTAATATTGCATCTCTTTTTTCAGATCATCAGTTGACACAACTATTATTCTCGGTGTTGCCAGAACCATGTTATCAATTTCCCGCCTTTTGTACAAAGTTATAAATTTAGATAATGCCATCAAAACATCCGCCTGTATTTTAAATTTTGTTTGGTCCCATTTGGAGTATTATGTGGACAGTGTGCGACATTTATGCACTCAAATTCTCACCAATATTGTAAAACTATCCGTTACATTTGAAGCAAAAGGTAGCTACTGAGCAAGTTTATTATTAGCCTTTGAAATAAGTACCTACCCAAATAATTTTAATGATGTATGTATTTTTTTTCAGGCAACACCCAGCTGTCAAATGAAGTATTTGGTTCAGTAATAATGTTGCCAAAAGATCGTCATTCGAAATATAAAGGTTTGGCAACACTCGGTTCTGAATATGGTTGTGTTTATCTTCTTGGAAAAATTCCAAATCTTGTCGGAGATTTGCTCTCTGCCATTAACAATGTCACTGTTCCTGCAAATGTAAGTATCTCTTAAACATATATCTGTGAATTGATTGTTCAAACATGTGTACGACCAATTGCCACATATGGGATAAAGATCAGAACAGACTTCCAAGAACTTCAGAAATGAGGACATTGAGGTGCATAACCGGAAACACCAAATAAGAAACATGGAGTTCGGAAAATGTGTAGTACGGAGTATATAGTCAGGCGGGGAAGATAGCGAAGACAATTCTGGAATGCCCATGTCAATAGAATGCAAGAAAATAGACTAGCCCAAATTGCCCTTAAAGAGAACCCAGACAGAAGAAAACCACCTAGAAGGCCTGCAAAGTGATAGCGTGGCAGCCGGCAGTCCACATCACAAGAGACAGAGAACAGAACAAACAGATCCAAGGATCTATGAGAAGGAATAAGAAAATGAAGAATAATGGTTTAAACCTAAGTTCATTGTTAATAGTGGTATTTAGCAAGTGAAATTTAGTCTTTCCATCTATTTTATTGTTTATGCCCAAGTGTTTTTGAGTTTATGTTTTGAATACATGTGTATTAAATACGTATGTATGACTGCATGGACCATGTTAATTGTATTTCTAAATAAATAAACTACTTTGGATTATTTTAAGGTATCTTATGCGTTTGAAACACTCATGACAGAATATTCCAAGGAAGTTTCAATGGATATTTTGTTTAGCACATGGATCAGACCCGTTCTGAATGCGGTAATTGCATGTAAAAATGAAGAGGATAATATTTCATCGCCAACATTAACCGTTCTAGAGGATATATTGACAAAAGCTGTCAAGTTGAATTCTTCATTGGTGCCCCTTATGTGAGTTCCCAAATTAATTCTTTAACTTTCATCTGGTCTCACGTGCCAATTCAATGTGATCATTTGATCAAACCACACACAGTACAAAGATATTTCATTGCTCTGTAAAAACTCAAATCTTTTGACTGCGACTGATGGACAGTCATGGAATAGACGCACAAGTGCATTTTATGATGTAGACATTAAATCATATATACTAGATGTCTTAACCCATCGGCCTACCTGCCGCCAAATCTTGGCGGTAGGTATGTTTTTACATTCGCAAATCAGCCGCAGTTTAAGCCACGCCCCCATCCGTGGTAGTTCATATTATAAAGATACTTTAAGGTGATATTTACAAATCAATAAAGAAAGCTTTTTGTAATGCATTATTTTTTAATAATTTTTTTACAAATTTATTGATGACAAATTTATTGATGACTAAAGATGTCCCTGTAAGGATAGAATTATCTTTTTGATTGAAATATCAACTAAAATCAGTTAGAAATCAAAACTTTACATCCCACGTATAATGTTGTATCGAGTTATTTTTACAAGTTTTCTTGTAATTTATCACATTTCTGATCTAGACACGATAAAATATGTACATAATAGTTATATGTACCATATTTATTGGTAAAACAGAAAAAGTTATAATTTTATGGGATGGTTTATTTTTATAACTCGGTTGAATTTGAACGCCGTTGATGCTTCAAATACGCGAGCGTTATGATTGGTCGGACTGATTTGTACTGCAAAAATCAATCTGTTTAGTGTGTGGTACCTTTTTCTGCATTTAAAGATTATTTCTATGTTTGTTCTTGTTTTATCAGGTGCAAAATATTAGCACCTCGTTGTTTGACAAACCATATCACCTCCCCTCCGGGCGGGGCAACTTTCTTACTTGTATCCCCACATTCAATTAGTGTTTTTGTATACATGTTTTGAAAAAAATCTGATATGCGGATGGGTTAATAGAGAAAAAGCATCTTTTTTTATTTACAAAGAGAATATGGAGGTCTGGGCATTCATAGAGCATATGAATTTGAATGCCCAAAGGGCAATACCCAAATTCAGAGCTGAGTACAGTCATGCTGAACTTACAGCATGAGTGATAGATTTATATATGTACTGTGTAATATTGATCATTCTTCCATAGTTAATTCGGCAGTCACTTTGTGGTAATATGTATGTATCAATTTTAAATTTAATATCTACTTTAGCCTTTCTTTAGTCTTGAACTTCAATATTATGGAACGTCAGAAACTGATAAAAAATGAGGAAAGATTTTCCCTAATGAAAAGTTTAATTTTGCCTCTTTTGTATAATTCATGCAAACCTATCAACTCAACTAGGCCAAGGCAGTCTTGTATAATTTTTTATTTTGTGGTTAATTTAATATAACGGTTCTGGAAAAATCCACAGGAGGTGTTTGTGTCACTTATGTAGTAAATAGCAGGAATTCAGATTCTTTGTGTATTATTTTTCAGGATTCCCGCTATTTTAGAGCAGAACACATTGACAGGTGACAAAATAGATGACGGGCAGCTAAAGTGCATACTGATATGTCTCCACGTTGCCAGGAAAATGGGTGTTTTCGATTCCAAGATGGTGACCGAACAACCAACTGAACATGAGAAATGGAAAAATGTAATTGAATATGATTTATTGCGAAGCGCAGTAACCCATCGGTTATCTGAGGTAACAAAATATACAAGAAATTATCGCCACTTGTTTCTTAATTTTAACGTATGTGTATTTTAATTCAAATTCATTTTCCTTTCTAGATTAGGGTCATGGCATTTTCATTGATTGTTGACTCCCATAAAACTACAGAAAGCTTTCTAGAATCGGAGTTCAACTTGCTATTGTTGTTTCTAAAATACAACATTAATGTACAATCTCCAGCCGTGCGTCAAAGGATGCTTTCACTGTCCAAAAAGGTATTGTTATCGTACCTATCTTTTTATTTTACAATTTCTTCCGAGAATGAATTGATGGTTAAAATACTAAGCATTTAACATTTATTTGTTTGTGAAATGAATAGGTAAAATCCACTATGACAATATTAATTTATCATATCAACAAAAAAAGTAACTGTTCCTCTATATCATGGGTCGGCAACCTGCGGCCATTTTGGACATTTTGGTGCAACCCGCGAGATTCTCGCCGCAACGCACATGACGGACGATATTATACACAATCGAGTGAAAGGAAGCGAGAAAGGGAGCGAAGGGAATCTCATTGATTTTATTAAATACAATAAATGTCGTTAAAATATACACTTAGCGTTTTATTTTTAAAACTAAAATATTTGTACATAAATATTGTATGTATACCTACTGCAAGTGCGGCCCGCACAGATCCCCATGAAAAATATTTGGCCCTTTTACAACAAAAGGTTGCCGACCCATGCTCTATATGATTGAATGCCGGATCTTCTGATATGTTGTTAAGTGCTCTGATACCTCGAGTTAAATGGTCATCCATTTAAAGCAAGAAATTAAAAAGTTTATTGTTGAAATAAATAGCACGCTCTAACATCAACCTGGAAACCAACCACCCTTTGTAAGACTCAGAACAAGGTGAAAGGGTTTCATAAGTCTGTACACGGCACCATGATACAGCAGATATTATAAGACCCATTTTTATGTTTTTCTTTATCCTTATATTCCATTATTTTCAGATGGTAAAACGATGGAAAGATAGCTTTGACGTTGTCCTGAGAAACATAGAAAACTTGCAAAATAAAATAATTGTCTTACTTCAAAGCAAAAAGGATGTTAAACCACTTTTAGTCACTTTCACAGACACTATCTACAAAGCAATCAGTATGAAAACTTCGTACACTAAGTTTATAAAAGAATTGTGGAAGTTTTGCCTCGGGAATATTTTTCCTGGAGCTAATTTCAGTCGCAGAAATATGTCTCTTCAAATATTGGTTTGGTGTCAAGAAATGAAGTGCACAAGCATCGACTGGTAAGCTTAAATGTATTTTCGATTATTACCTCAACGAAATGAAAGCTTGGCAAGATAAAGTATTGCAAATACTTGAGCGTGGTCAGATCAGGAGTCGGAATAATCCGCAAGTATGTATGAGGAGATGCATGAATGTGGAACAGACAAAGATTGTTTGCAAAGACAGATTGTGGTGGCGTTTTATTTTCTCCCTACCCTGTGGAGAAGTGATATGATTTTTAGTTAGTTAACAGTTAGTTAGTTACCTCAAAGGAATTTAAACGACAATCTAACCCGGGACCTCCAGTTCGGTAGTCTAACGCACTAACCACTACACTATGAAGTCCAACAATAAAAAGCAGTCTATCTATCAAAAGACTAAGAAGGTTGGTCCTTCCTGCTATATATCCAGCACCTCCTATCGTTGAACTCTCCAAAGATCAATAATGCAATCATAAAGAATCTGAAAAAATGTTTCAGCATTGAAATGTTCTCACTTACATCATAATAAAAAATGCCAGTTATTTGTGGTATGTATCACTCTTTGGGTGCTTTGCCAAAAAGAAACAAACAAAAAACAAAAGAATCGCAGTGCACATAAAAAATATTGAAATTTGATTTGGTTTTCAGGGACTGGATACAGGATGACTTGAATTCTTTGATGTTTTATTTGGAAGACAGCTATGAATCTAACAAACAGTTAGTTGTGGAGCTTCTCGTGTATTGCCCTGATATGTTCACCGAAGAAACCTCTTCTCATCTCTTCCAAGAAGCACTGGCAGCAGCATCGAGTGTCAAACCGACTGACTGTATCTCATCGGCATATAAATTTGAATTACTTACTAAATTTCCTAATAGTCTGTTACGTCTCTTACAAAAGGATCTGAATGAAAGGTGACTATCTATTCACTAAGCTGTTAAGATAAATATGTACTCAAATGGAGTCAAATTAAAAGTAACCTTTTTAATATTAAATTTAGTAACTTTGTTGTTATTGAAGCAGAAATTTTAAAATCCAAACGTGATTTTTGTGTACTTGATTAGGCACTAAATTTGTATTTGAAACTTTAAATATCCGATAAATTGAAGACAGTCTCAAAAAACGAATTAATTTAAAGGTTTAAATAATAAAATAAACACTTGGTTTTGTAAATTAGTGTCTCAAATTCAATTATAACATTACTATGACATTCTTATTTGATACTTAAGATATTTTTCTTGACATAAATACATTTTTTAAAGTATTTAGTCAAATTAAGTTATATATATTTTTATTTTGACATTTTCACATAAGTTACAGTGCGTGAGTATATTTTATATATTTATTTCAGTTCTGACGTTCCTTTTGAAGTGCAATATCTCATTATAATGATTTTAACAAAGAAATTGGCAAAAGAAATGGATATAGCTCGCTGTAATATTTTGGTAGCAGCTGCTAAAGGACCTCTTTATGGACTATTGTATTGCATCAGACATCTCTTCACATGTGTTGACTTTAGGTAAATACATACATTTATTTATCAACAAATTATTTATTAATATGTCCCCAATGGGCTTATGCAATATATTTATAGGTCTATACTTAATCACCGGACTTGTTTCAATGTACCTCAATATGAGACTATCATAAAATCACAATGATAAGAATAACTCACATTTTACCAAAAAAGTTTACTAAAAACATTTAATAATAAGTGCAACATGTTTTTTGTCAATTTTATATAAAATATCAGCAAAAATAACTATGATATACGTGCATTCCTAGATATCACTACATTCTTTAGAAGTGTTGCCTCGGTGAATGGCTCATTTACTTATAAAAATAAATATATAATATGTATAGAAACACATATCAACTCTTTCTTTGTGGATAGCTTACATAGGTGTTTTGCTGAACAATGTCGATACGCGGCCATGATGTTACATACCATTGAGCTTTAGTCTTTAAATCATAACTGTTTTATAGATTTTTGTTTGAAAATTGCTCGAACTCAAACTCTTAACATTTACTGACATCTTACGAACTCCCCCGCAAGCATATTCCAATACCCTGATAAAATGTGTGTATTATGCATAAAATAATCCAATTTATGGTAAAAGAATCCACAGGAACTAGACAAGACTAATACTTTCAAATTATATTTCAGTGTTATAGCATCAAGTAGCCATTGGTCTCAACTCATTAGTCAGTTGATCAACATGTCGTTTGAAGTTAACGAAATTGTGGGTCCAATTGTAAACAATTCCTCTCCGGAAGGCCACTTGCCGATGGACTTCAATGCCGGAACGACTCAGACCGAGGGTAACGGAGTACACCTGGATAGTGGACAGCGAGTTACCGCTCAAATGGTCTTACTTTGTGCTTGGAGGTCCGTCAAAGAGGTTAAATATCTTATTTTATTTCTACATTTATTAATTTATTGTAACTGCAGTTGGTAGAATTCCATTTTAAATTTTTATCAAGACATTATCAAACATTCGCTAACAAGTGAGTGAGTGTTTGATAATGTCTCAATAAGACGAAACGCCTCACATATTATCATATATATATGTAAATAAAAGTAGAATTCAATCCAATAACCTTGCTTAATTTTGGATATAATACTCAAAAATCTACATTAATTACAAATTTCTGCTACTCCTATACTATAAACTGTTATCGGATTAATTGATATATTTGAAAATGAAAAATTAGGGCGATCTCGTATATAGGAATAAATAGAAATTGTTCATTTCGTAATGCATTATGTATTTATTTTTGTTTTAGGTGTCATTATTACTTGGGGATATTTCACATCAAGCGGTTATTATCAAAAGTGATAATAAAAACATTGAAAATAAAGATATCTCTACACACGGATCTATCAGTGAGAAAACTGTTTTAGAAATTGGAGACCATTTTACAAAATTACTCTCAGAAACTAAACACCGTGGCGCCTTCGAACAGGCATATCTAGGATTCTCCAGACTGTGTTCCAGGTAAAGATGACAAACTGGGTGGGCTGCGTCTTCTACTCAACATCTGTGGGTGCTAAGAGAAATGAAAGACCAGGTTTATTGCTCCGTGTTTCACTCCTGCAAGGAGTTGTCTCAACTCTTTCCTCATATAACTCCAGACGGGATTGAGATAGTAAAGTCATCCTTTGAATGTTTTTGACGCCCACTTTTCAAAAATGATAAGGGTTAAATGTCAACCTAATAAATTTTTGTTTTACTACCAAAAAAGTAGCAATCATAAATCTGAACTGCTGGTAAGAAATATGTTTTTAAAAAATGCAATCATACTTACATCTGATTGTGATATATTCATCAAAAAAAGTAAAGATATCTGAATATGCTGTTTTTCTGGTCAGGTAAGCAAAAGGGATTCTTCTTCTTTCTCTGCCATTTCTAATGAAGATCGGCGATCATCATGGCTATCTTCAATTTTGATGCTGCAGCTCGGAACAGAGATTCGGTGACAAAAGGGATTATAGAAATGTAAAGGTGGTTTGAAACATTTTTAACCATTTGGGTTAAAACCAAAAAAATACCTTTAAACTACTTTTGGTAGTTGTTTTGTTGCGTAGTCAGCTTTTCAAACATTGGATTTAGTTTGAAGTTTTTTTACAACTATAGAAAGGATAGCATCTTACCAGCCTCTTACCAATTTAACTTGATTCATAGCTGATATATTATTTATCATTTTAGACTATGGAAATGTAACTCTGAAGAATTACACAATCTCCCACGGATTTGGTTAGACGATTTGATTACTGCCATTGCCTCGGGTGATACAAAAAATTCGAAGTTATGTGCTACAAGGCGCAGTGCGGGAGTTCCCTTTATGGTTCAGGTAAAAAAATCATATATTAAGCTTTAAACTATGAAATTAAGGCTAAGAAACCAATCTTTGATTCATCTTTTCAAATTCACTAATGTTTTTTTTTGTTATTGCGATGGAAGTCATTGTTATTTTTAATTGAATTGATTTTAATTGAATTGATCGCCTATCACTATAATGAATTAACACATGTTTATAAATATTCAAAACAAAATGTTGATTTTTTGCCCATCGGTGTTCAACAATTTCTTTTAACCTTCCAGGCCCTTGTAACGACAGAATTACAAGTGAGCGGCAGTCCTCGGTGTTTCCAGAAATGTATGGAAACAATGCTAAAGTTGGCAACATTTAAAAATGCAGAAACCCACATTTCTGTCACCGTAGAGACTCGAACACACTGTCTGAACATTCTGCGGGCGCTGTACCGACACACCGCCCTCGGGGAATATGTGAATCCGTATGTTGCAGACGGACTTATGACAGCCATAACGGGATTCAACGGAGCGACATGGGCGGTTAGTATTTTTTTAATTTGTCTAACATTTGTCTAACTTTTGAGTTAACGATGTAGACAAGGATGTTCACACATCACTATGTAACTTAAATCATAAATAAAACACTTGTTTATTACCACTTGAGTATTATATTGTTATGACTAATTTTGGAAGCTACAAATGCTTGAATATAAACTCTTTGTATTCAAAGGAGTTTGTATTCAAATCTGTAAATGGAAGCATCTATGGCTTCCGAAACTTGTCGTAACAATATAATACTCTAGTGGTAAAAAACAAGTGTTTTATTTATAATTTAATCATGTCTTACTACAAAGTGAATGCCGAAGCAATAAATAACATAACTTAATTATAATATTGATCGGTTTCAAAGCAAACAACTTCCTCAAGACTAATTAAAATTAAAAACTATATATAGTTGATATGTGTATCTGATATATCCGATACTACAATTAAATTATACATAATACGATATGTAGAACTGTTGTATAAATCTTTAAACTTAAAGTATAAAATTATGTGTTTAGATAATAAGGATTTTTTACTAAAAGACACTACATTTTTTTTAGGAAAGAAACTCATCAACTTTGTTGTTCAGTAGTTTGGTAACTCGCATATTCGGAGTTCAGAGAAGTAAGGACAGCGACAAATTGTGTATCAGAAACCGAATGACCGGGAGAATATTCTTTTTACGCTATCCAAAACTATATGATTTCATATTGGTAAGTCTTTATAATTCAGAAATATGTATGTACTTTTTACTTCAGCCTTCTTCTTGTGTCCAGTATTGAACAAAGGCCTTCCCTTGAACTTCCACGGTTCTCTGTTGTTCTCGTTATAACGCTGTCTGTATTTTAATACATACAAATGAAAACTTATCTTCATTTAAGTATTTTTTTTTGTTTGTTCAAAAATATAACTAAAACAGTCAAGCTTGTTGTTAAACATTAATAAACCATACTTTTTTTACAGGATGATTTGCATTTTTTTGTTTTTCCACTTGATAATTTGTATTTTTTGGCCACTAATTTAACAGCCAGAGTCAAACGCAATACTTAATTCATATCCGTTCCCTACATAAGGCATATGGGATCCACAAACTACCACCAAATTCCCCTGGCGGTTGTCAGCTCCTTTGCATCCTTCAGAGTCGGGTCCACATCCCGAAGTTCAGACGAGAACTGATGACGAATTATCGACTGTAGACATCCTGGGCGACAGGACTGGTGCCTTATAAAAGGGGCAAGCTTGATGTCAGCTCTCGGGAGGCTAACCAACTTAATTTGCTTTTCTTCTTCACAGTTGTGACCATGAGAAACCATGAATGATTATTATAACTTGTGTGAGATATTTAAAAATATATATATTTTTCAAAAAGTTGAATAAACTCATTTAGGTAAAATATGGTACTAAAATAACCTTCTTTTTAATATTTGGTTACAGAATGAACTCAGTGATGTGGATGCAAATATTAACTCCAAGGACTTTTTAAAACCTTCACTTTATCCTGTCCTGCTCCTACTTGCAAGGCTCTACCCCTCATCTTTGGAAGGAACTGATTCTAATTTACAGGTATGTATTTGTCTGTAATACATTTATAGCTTCTACTAGAAGGAGTGACCATAAGATTACCCTCTGGAAATATATTGTCCCGAAAATGCAGGAATAATCCGGCCATATATCACCCTCCAGCATGAGTTATGAGGAATATTATAAATAAGAAATTCTCACATATAAATTTCCTTCAAAGACCATGTATTGTAGTCCAAATAAAAATATAATTCCATGTGATTTACTTTTCTGTCAGTCTAGAGTTAGTTTTATGTCAGTATCGGATTATTTTTCTGTCAGTATTGAGTTACTCTCCTGTCAATCTTGAGTTACTTTTCTGTCAGTACCACATTACTCTTCTTTCAGTCTTGAGTTACTTTCATATCAGTAATGAGTTACCTTTCTGTCAGTCTTGAATTACTTTTATGTCAGTATGAGTTACTTTGCTGTCACCCTTGAGTTACTTTTGTGTAAGTCATGAGTTACTTTACGATAGGTTAGGTTGTACCTAAGAACTGTAGTTCTTTCTTTCCTTAACAATGTTATTTAAACCAGACTTTTTATTTCAGCTTGTTGTGTATATACCGTACCTGCTGACATGTGCTAAGAGTTGCGTGTTGAAAACCAGACAACTGGCTGCAAAAGCAATGGTTCCACTCATCAGTCAAGATAGGTTAGTAATTGATATATTCTCAATAGAGATAATACAATTTTATGAGATGGATTATGGAAGTCTGTCTTCGACCTTGCCCCAGGTCAGCCATCCTAAAAAGGTAAAACAGACAGCGTGCCCGCCAACACGCTCTCTGAATGGTGGGTCTTTGCCAGTCACCGATGACACCAGCATTGTGTTATTTGAACGGATCTATAGATCCGTTCAAATAACACAATGCTGGTGGCCCCATGATCAATCTGTTTGATTGAGCATATGAATGATTCACAATATTTTGAGTGTTAACATTTTTGTTTACAAACGCTCTGTTTAGGAGCTTTTTATATCAAGATTTTTGTTAATATCTCAACATAGATGAAGAAGTCTATTTATTTAAAGGAACAACCCATAAAGCCTCTATTTTAAAGGGTTGTATGCAGGTATTACAGTAAGTGTAGGAAAGTTAGATGTTAAAATTACATCACAAACACCAAACAAACATCATGGAAGAAATAGTATAGAATATGACAAAAATGCATTAATTTTTCTGCCAACTTACTAAAAACTTACAAATTTCAACCATAGATGTTATTTATGAAGTTTTTTTTCACTTGCGACCTGATAACATATATGTATAACTTGTCAGTGATGGGAAAAATGGTAATTCACAATGAAATGATGGTCACTTATGCCAGCAAATGGCGACTAGTAAGGCTTAAAATTTACAGACTGCTATATGTATTCCCATTTCAAAAGACTTCTTCGTGTATGTTGAGATATTGATAAATATCTTGAATGATTCTTTCATTTTAGGTATTCTTCTCACTTCATAATGTTACTAAATATACTGAGTGAAAAAAACATCAAAACAAACTACTGCCACGGAATCCTGTTGCAAGTCAGTGTTACCTTTTAATATGCACTTAATTAATAAAACTATTAGAGTCCATGATCTTTACAAAATTTGTTAATGATCATTTTCAGATCCTTCGATTATTGCAATCTATTCCTGAAGACTTTAATATGAGCCATTTTCAAACAGTTGAAATAATTGGACTACTGAAGAGTAGCAGATGGATTCTGGATAATATTTCTACAGAAAACTGTTGCTTTGTCACTGCCGAGGCATATGGTCAGATGATACTACTACTAATAAATAGGTATGCATTTTATTTTTATTTCAAACACAATGATAAATATGTATTACTTACACATCACGTGGTACTTCAGCTGTTCATATCTGACATGTATGCAAATTTACAATGCGTGATGCTATCTTATTATATCAGTTTGTATCGTGTATACACATAATTATACAATCAGTCCTGCGTTTAAAAGTACCAGTCCAGGGTAATATTAAATAAATATGAAATTTTTATTTCAACCCCCTCAGTAATTGAATTTAGGACTTCCATCACAACAGATAAGATAAAATAAAATAAGGAAATTAGAAGAAAACATTATATAATAATCAAATAATCTTTTCCTTTACATTATTTAATCCAAAAAAAAATTATAGAATATTATAATATATAAAACATGTTACATACATCCACACATAGAATTGAGCGCTAATGGATGCATTATTTTTTTTCAAATCTTCCATTATTAGAAATTTTTCCTTTAGGCTAGTAATACATGTAATAAGATAACATCACTCATAACCCTTATCCGCACCCAATGGTGCATAGGGCACTGCATCGAATTGACGCAGTGTTATCTTGATCATTACTTACATGAAGGCAAGGTGATCACTCTTGAGCTTCAGGAACCAGTCCAGGGTAATATTGAATAAATATTACAGTGTAAATATTACCTTATTAGGTAATATTAGTAATAAGATATGTGCACTGTATCTATTAAAATCCATTAATAAATTTTAATAATTTTCTTTTTTTTTTAGGTTCGATTCAATTGTGAAAGGCCACCGTGAATTTTTCTCCGAATTAGAGGCTTCGTTACAAATTCCTTCGCAAATAAACGAATCCCATAAGATACATTTTAGCAAAGAGGGTTTTTATACACTCTGCCTACATTTAAAGATCGATTTGCTTTATTTATTAGATCGAAACTCCGATGTGACTTCTGTTTTTGTATCAGCTTTGAAGTGCCCGGTGTATGAAGTCGTCCTGACAGGGTTAAATTACTTGCTTTGTTTTTACAACTATAAAAATCTACGAGAAGTCGAAGAAAGGTTCGAACTGGGAAACAACGAGAAAAACTTTATCGCAAAATTGGCTACAAATGATATTATTTCATTACTTCAAGAAATACAACCATCGATCAATGAAATTTTATACAACCTTTTAACCGATGATACTTTTTTCATTTGCCGTCAAAAAGCCTTGATGATTCTCTCATTTATACCAGAGAGCTTGGATGATGTTTTACTTCGTTTTGCCCCAAATACGGAAGATTGCAATACAAAATTACAAACTCTGATTGATTTGATTGACACCGAAAATGATAATACAAGCTACATATATCTAAGATATGTAAATAATTATATAAAATCATTGAGTATAAATAAACACTCCATCTATGAACAGTTTTCTGAAGAATCTGTAAAGCTGTTGAGTAATATGCTATATGAATGTTCTTGTCCGGACAAATCAGTCCAGAAAAGAATGGAATGCGCCAATGTTTTGACAAATCACTGGGAATTCTTCGACTGGGAAAATTGTACAGCTATCAAAGGTATTTATCTCCATTTGTCATGTCATTATATCACATGTAATAATTAAATGTGAAGCATTATCACTATAGATTAGAGTGGACAAGTTACATATCGGATCTAGCTAACTAACTAACTACTAGTCTCTTTCACTGCCTACACTGGGGCACTTCTAGAAATTTGGTAGTGATTTTACAAAACTTGTATTTATTTAGATTGGCAGTGACAGGGACATTGAAAGCTATTAAATGTAATTTCACAGTTAAATTGGGATACAATTTTGTTTCACATTTTCTAATAATTTTTGCAACTAAGTTCATAAAATAAAATTACTTCGCAAGATCCGGAAAATGCAGTTGGGAGAGCTTTCAATGGACAACTTTACATTTAGTGATTGTTTCAGCATTCACTTTAATTTTTGAAATTTAAAAGAAATCACTTGTTTTTTACCACATGAATTTTATTTTATTTTAACATTGTCATTTCGTAGTAGAAACTAGTTTTTCGGAAGCTACAGATGCTTCCATCATCAGGTCTAAAAATAAACTCAAACTAAACTACTCGTTAAAATAAAATAAATATAACTCAAAACTAGTGGTTAAAATGAAATAAATATAACTCAAGTGGTAAAAAACAAATGTGTTCTTTTAAATGACAACTTTACAATCGTCAATTCATCTGATACTTATGGCATTTTTTTTTTTAAATGTACACATATTTTTTTCAGGTGAAGGAATACTGCTCCAATGGTCCGCGTTACTTCAACTTTTAGATGATGACGAAGAATGTATCAGATATAAGATAGCCAACTTAGCAAATATTTTCAGCAATAAAAATTCACAAGGGAATACTCAAACAAATGAGCAATTTTTGTATAATGAAAGTAAAGCCAAGGAGATAATTTTGCATGCATTTTCAATATGGATGTGCAAATCTTCCGTTGACTTTGCAATTATTTCGCTGATAATTTTAGCCCTTATTAACGAAAGCAGTTACTTCATTTCTGAAGATGATATTGACCAAGAGGTAATTTATTCAATATTTCTTAAAATTTGCACTTAAACTTCTTCTTGTAGCCCTCATCCGCACCCAATGGTGCAAAGGGTACTAGATCAATGCAATGTTAACTTGATTGTTAGTTATATGAAAGAAAGGTGATCAATACTGCACTTTATTGAGTGCTTTAAACAAAACTTAGATATAGATTTATATTATCCAGTGACACTGTGATGGAATTGCATTTTAATATATTATTAGATTAAAACCAATATTTTTAGCTTTTCCACTTTCTTTTTATTTGACCGGGTTTTAGCGACCGGGTTTCGTCGTTACCAACATCATCAGACTGGTGGGAAGCTATACAAATTGTTATGTTATATATAAAACAAGGCAGGAGTTGATAACCATGATTTGATATAATTTTGTTGAGAAATTAATTTAATTTGAGTGAACTTAAGTATTGTATGATATTAATAATATTTTTTATAAAGGTTTTTTTTGTATTGAGAGCACGATTTTATATAAAGTTATAATAGATTTGCATTTTTTTTTGTTTTTTGTATTATAACTTTATTCTAATATAACTTTATATAAAATCGTGCACTCAATACAAAAAAAACCTTTATAAAAAATATTATTAATATCACACAATACTTAATTCAATCAAATTAAATTAATTTCTCAACAAAATTATATCAAATCATGGTTATCAACTCCTGCCTTGTTTTATATATAACATAACAATTTGTATAGCCTCCCACCAGTTTGATGATGTCGGTAACGACGAAACCCGATCGCTAGTCAAATAAAAATAAAGTGGAAAAGCTAAAAATATTGGTTTTAATCGAATAATATATTAAACTTAGATATACTTAAATACGTACATTTGTATCCGGTTTTTCACCACAGTATTATGATGCCGTCACAAGGCAAAATAGCTGTCACAAAAGTAAACTGATTCAGAAGAATTTAAATTATATTACGTATATAGATTATGAAATCCTACATAGAAATTGCCAATTTAAAAGAACATTACATACATATTTGAATTTGAAATACTGCTGATTAGGCAATGATGATATTGTATTGATGTGTACTTGTTGATTTCAGTGTCGCGTATTTGATAAAGGGGAAGTGAACATTTTTCAAGAAGAAATAGCCTTAGCTAAGCTTTGCACAGAACAAATCAAATATATTTTCAATACACAAGTGTTTGGCGAAAAAAAATTAACAACTTGTAAGCAAAAATTAAACCAACTATGCACTATTTTTGAATCGCAAACAGTAATGAAAAATAATGCAGAGGGAGATTTCAAAATACTTCAAAACATTATATCGGAACTTAATAAGGACAATAGCAAAACTAGATTATTAGGAATGTTAGATCAGTCAACTTTGCAAAATAATAACTTGAATAAAATTAAATGTATTATAATAGATTTAGGTTTGGTTGAATAGTTTGTTTTTTTGTGAACTCTGTATCTTAAAGCCGCTTGTGCACTGCACGGAATTTTACTGTCCAGCAGTCCGGTTTTGAAAAATAAAAGCGACTACGACAGTTTAGCGTGATGGAAAATGCGCGTAAAGCGCACCATGATCACGCACCGATCGAGCACACCGATCCGAAGAAAGAAAGACAAAAGCACGAGCCAATCCAAGCCAATCATCCGTTTTATATGCTAACTGAAGTGCCGGACGGTAAAATTCCATGTACATAGTGCACAAACACCCTAAGTATATGTTTTATATTTAAATTGGATTATTTTTTATACTACCGCATAATAAAAACGATAAAACTCAGTAAAACTTATTTATTTACTAAATCACCCTGATGTTTGGTCTCTGGATACATTTTGAGAAGCAACTTCAACTAATCACATACACATGTCCCACATTTACAAATTTGGCGAAAAGGTTCATTTTCATTTCTAATTTTTCACTCAAATAACACTCGAGTTTTTTTTATACGTGTTACTCGGCCGAAAACGCACACAAATTATTAAAAGTCTAGTTATAAACATTTTTACTTTTTTCTTTGTCATTTTCTTCTGATCTTTCTCCGGACAGACCCGTTACTCTCCTTTTCCGTAATATTATGAAGGAGTCTTTGGGTCTTCCTCAATTCTTTTTCTGTGTCTCCCCTAATTTGGTTTATCTGTTGTTTTAACTCTGAATTTTTATTTCTATTGAAAGGATTATTATTGTTATTTTGTTTATTTTTACCGGTCATTTGTAATATTTTAGTTTTTAAATCGCTTATGTCTCCCGGAGTTATCGTGATTTCTTCCCGATCGGGCGTATGGGGAGCATCTTTTTCTGAAAACAAGTCTTCTACTTTCACGAGTCTGGGAAAATCGGCATTTTTAGGCACGAATGTGTATTTCTTATCTTTTTGATTGAATATGGAAGCCAATCCCCACACACTGCTTTTATTACTATCCGTTGATTCTAATTGCCACGCGGCATTCCTCACCTCTACTCGTAACCTTTCGCATTCTTCGTAACTTACATTTTTACTGACGTTGAGATTGGCTTCTAAAGGATTGACAATGTAGAGCGCGGAGTGGTCGGATTTATTGATGGGTTTGCCTTCGTTTATAGATATGGCATTCGTGGTGAAGTCAAATTGAGCGTAGAACTCGAAGAATTGAAGCAACAACTCTTCTAGAGTTGTTTTGTTACTGGATTTGTGATTGATACTGTTCATGTCTCTGACGAAGGTACAATTTACGAGATCGTCTGTCAATCTGAAGTCATTCTTTCCTGTAAAAAAAAGGGAGCATTATCATTTTATTGAGAAGTACATTTCTAAAAAGATTATTTTATTTATCTTTATAAAATTAATTAACTTTGTTTTCACCACTTAAAAAATAAAAAATAACATAGGATTTTTATGGAGTGTGTGGAAGTTTTTGGTGAGAGTATTTTAATGTTTTTAATATTTTTTATTTAAAATAAACCCTGATGATGACAAGGTATTGTCGAAACCGGTAGGTTAAATTGTATTAATAAAAAAAGTGGTGAAAACAAAGTTAATTAATTTTATAAAGATATTATAAAATGTGCCACAAAGTATCTGCAGAAAACATTCAAGAAATTATTTTATTTATTTATTACAACATTATAATACAGAAACGTTCAATCATCTTTATTTAAAATAGATTGTAGCGTTTTGTTAAAAAATCACATCTTTCAAAAGTGACTCCTATTTCACTGATTTCTAATAAATCTTTCTGACTTTATTTTATTTATATTTGATCTTAAAAAGCCATTTTAAAAAGAACAGTATGGGCCTATCATAACCCCTTGTATATTTATATATATAAATAATACACGCGTGGTACACTTTCTCCAAAGTTTATTTAACAATACATACAGCTTTTACCCAATGATGGGCTTCTTCAGAGTGAAACATTCATTTGTATGAAAATAAATATCACAAAATAATAATAATAAAACCCTTATCCGCACCCCAATGGTGCATAGGGCACTGCATCATATAAACGCAGTGTTATTTTGATGGTTTACACATGAAGGAAAGGTGATCAGCCCTCCGCTTCAGGTACCAGTCCAGGGTAATATTGAATAAATATGACTGTGAAAAAATCACTTATATTTATTTTACCCCCCTTTGGAATCGAACCCGGGACCTCCAGAACGGTAGCCGAGCGTGCTGACCATTACACTACGGAGGCGGACAAAAAGACTAACTTAATATTTTTGAAATCTTTCGCGTTGAGCTCTTTCCGTCCTTAAGCACCAATCGACCGAACAGGTTGAAATACCTTTCCTGTCCAAGATGTGTTCATTTAAACCCCTATACTATAAGAGTTTTAAGTCTTTACTCAAGTATTGATTTAAAGAAAATGATTTTAAAAAGGGCTCAGTAACTTTTTTGACATCTCAGCATATGAATATGAAAGTCTGAGCATTTACGAGGCTTACGACCGTCATAGGCTGGTTTCAGTGATCACTTTACACACATGTAACATTCACCAATTCTACCCATGATTGACAACCACACTATTTACTCAAATTCTTGGAAGTTTTATATATATGATCCAATTTTGAAACATTTTACTAGAATCACTAGAATTTTCACTAGTGACACCTATTGGTGAGACGAAGAAGCTTTTTTATTGAGCTTCCCATATTCATATGCCCAGACTTCCATATTCTTCTTCATCTATGTTGAGATGTCAAAAAATAATGTGAACTTAAATGATTTTTTTCAAGTGTTTTCATGTAGTTTGTTTTAGCGATATGTGGGTCGTTAAATTATCTGCTGAAGATTGATTTATCGTAACAGCTGTTTCGTTTCTTAAATGAATATTCGAACTAGAGGTGCTTCTCGTTAAATATAATTGATAGTATCTACCCTTATCTACGTAATGGCATAACAATGCTTATTACTATGTAGAAACACACTTCAAACATGGGGCAAACATATTATATTTCAGCACGAACAATCGTTTCAAACGTAAAATAATATAAAAAATAACTTTATATTATCCACTGACACTTCGTGATGGAATTGCATTTTTAATTTATTATTAGATTAAAACCAATATTTTTAGCTTTTCCACTTTTTTATTTGACCAGCGACCGGGTTTCGTCGTTACCGACATCATCACCAGTTGCATTGCTCACCAGTTTGATGATGTTGCTCACCAGTTTGATGCTCACCAGTTTGCATTGCTCACCAGTTTGATGATGTTGACATTGCTCACCAGTCTGATGATGTCGGTAACGACGAAACCCGGTCGCTGGTCAAATAAAAAAGTGGAAAAGCTAAAAATATTGGTTTTAATCTAATAATAAAATAAAAAATAACTCCTATAATTAGAGATAATCCAGATTGGTGAACAAGTATTTAGACACACTCAAAATATTGTTACGGGCTCAGTGAGTCTGAAGGGGGAATGACTGAAACAGATATATACCTGCAACTTTCTTGAGATAATCAAAACTGGGCAGGATAGGCCCACTGCTGGTATTCTGCAGGAAGAAGAGCACCATCAGAGTCAGCGGGAAGTTGGTTATCCAGCGCCCAGGAGATGGATTTGTAATCCCGACACTGTCCGCCCACTTCCTGACTGTGAATACAAGCGGCCGCACTCTCGGGTCCAAGCACCCAAACAAGTATAACAGCTCCGACATATAGACCCCAGACCTAGAATGATCATTACATTTTAACTCTTACCACTCTGTAGGCCAGACATTCTGGCCCGTATGATTCTAGTAGGCAGCTCCGTGGGCCACAATATCTGGCCCGGCGCAGGTATAAGTTTAATCGTTGATTTCTCTATCACCCAATTATATTCTACCAAAAAAATTGAGTTAAATACGGTTAATCATCGCAACATATTGAATTAACCAACATTTCTTCAATAAAACTTTCCATTACTTAGATATAATCTAGGAAAAATAGATTATCATTTTGAGTGATAGAATATTCGTCATACGCTAATATTTTTTGGGACAGTAGGTCGTTATCCTTCATTTATGACGGTTCTCTGAGATATTCCCACTTTTTGTGACCATATTTTTTCGTTTTGTGGAGCTATTATGTTTCAAAATTTTGTTATATTAGTGTTAGTAGTTAAAATAACAGAAATTGCATTTTATGTGTTTATAATAAATATTTTATAGTTAATCCGCCATGGAAAACGATGAAAGTTACACTTTCAAGTTCAGTTATAAAAACGAATGGTCGTACGAATTGCCAGACAGAGTGACCCAAAATTAGGGAACCAAAATATTTATTTTAATGGTAGAAAAACGTCACATCTTTTTGATCAGAGTAGCTGATCAGTTATGAGAAAAAATGCTCAGAGTGGAAAAGGTTAGTGGTTGCCATCATATTTCATTTATGCAATGATGTTTTTTTTTTCAATAAATAAAATCAAATATTTAGTCAGCTAGAATGACACTGTTTACAGAATCACAACTTTAACTTTTCTTTTGTACTTCTAATGACTTTGATATTATGAAAATCCATTAATCCATCAATACTGTCAGGAAGTTAATGATACCATTAAGTAAATTAATAAATATTTGTATTTTGCAAATGGAAAAAAGTTATCTACACTGTAATTCTGCCCCCGATCACACTTAAAGCCAACGATGTAGCTGAATTCAGGTAGTTTTATCACTTTAAAAGCGATATCAATTGCGGGCAAAAAAATTACAAAATCAATAAAACTGCATAGCTCTTTCATAAATTTTAGTAACATATCTTTTCAAAATAACTTTTTTTATAGAATCAATATATAATTTATTGGATTTGGTATTAACATGATGATTTACACATCAGTGTGGAATAACACTGATAAGAACATCTGTAGTTCGCAAAACTAATCATGTTTACATTAAACTTAGTGGTAGACCACTTGTAGTACTGCCTCCGTGGTGTATTGGTTAGCGTGTTTAGCTACCGTGCTGGATCTCCCTGGGTTCCATTCCCTGGGAGGGGTGAAAATAAATATTAATGATTTTACACTCAAATATTTATTTAATATTACCCTGGACTGGTCCCTGAATCGCAGGAGTGATCACCTTGCCTTCGTGTAAGTAACGATCAAGACAATACTGCGTCAATATGATGCAGCGCCCTATGCACCATTGGGTGCGGATAAGGGTTGGATTGAATGAAGAATGAATTTATTTACAATATGACAAAGGTTTTTACATTTTAACCCTTAAATGCATACCATTGCAATTCTGCAACAATTTCACAGCAGTTGAAACATCCTTTTGTCGCCTGGAATTGTTATAATTCATGCTGTTGAATATTTGCTACACATCTATGTGTTAGAATTAAGTCAGTTTTTACAAGTACATGGCGCTGTGAGTACATTCTTGTGAGTTATTGTTGTCGGATATTTTTTTTTTAAATTAAAACAACAAAAAATCATGCATTCAAGGGTTAAAAATGATAAAGGCATACTAACATACTGGCCATGGAGAGATCGCACTCGACCCCGGCGTATTCCTGGTTATATTTGATGATAGGTATTCTGGCTTGCAGTATCCTTCGGACGTGATTGCACCCGGGCAGGTAGAGCTGTATCATGTCGCTGATGATCTCCATGTGCCGCTGCTGCTGCATCCTTCCCGAGGCGGTCGACTTCTTTGTGTGGAAAACTAACCGGCTCTGGGAATCCGCTTTCTATAATTGCAAATAAATAAGTTAATGCAATGTTAATTTGTTTGTTAGTTATATAAAGGAAAGGTGATCAATACTGTGCTTTATTGACTGCTTTAACTTGTTAACTGGGCGGGACGCATAAATACGTCAAACGTAAACTATATCAGGTATGGGTAGGACATATGAATACGTCCTTGAAATATATGTTTTTTATATTATATATATGGACGTATATTTTTCCAACAACAAAGGTATTAGTCATCCATACATGTCTCGACATGAATTTAAGACGCGGAGTGAATCAGTATTTGCGCCCGTTACAAGTTGCGTAATTGGACAGCAGACCGCCCGGTTAACAGGTTAAACAAAACTTGTGCTTAAATACATAAAAATATATCTGTTTTTTCACCAATTTGATAATAGCTGTCACAAAAGTAAATTGATTCAGAAGTATCGTTTTAAATTATATTATATAAATTATGGAATTTTATATGCAAATGACCAATTGAATAAAAAATTATACATATTTGTATTTAAAATATTGCAATTAAATAAATATGATGCGCAAACACACTAATAAATAAATAAAAAGAAACAGGCTATTAATAATGACAGGCATAGTTGGGTAGATGCAAAACTGCGAAACTGGTGTCACGGGTTCCAATCCTGCCGAATGCAAAATTAAATCAAGAAAGATTTATTTTTAATTGGTCTGGGTGTTTGAGACGTGTTTTTCACATTTACCTTCCCTATCCTAACTATCCTACCTGCAGACAAGCTTCTAAAAGTAGAGGTTTTGCGGGTTATTCCTTTAAAAAAATACTTACATTTCAAATCAATAATTTTAAATATTCAAAATATGGGAGTCTAAATAATCGGCAGGTACGTATGTGATGCATGAATGTGTAAGAGGCAAAGAATGTTTGCAGACAGTGGTGTTGCATTCTATTCTCTGTGCCTACCCCTGCAGAGAAGTGGCGTGATGGTTAGTTAGTTGATTAAATTAAAAGGAATCGTATAAAACATATTTTAATGTTGTTAGATTTTTAACTACATAATTATGTTTCCTTATGTTAATACATAGTAAGTTCATTCCATTTCATAATAACATACATTGCATAGCATGCATTAAAATTTTATAAACACACAAATTATGCTAGTAAAATTATGATTGCGTAGTCTAAATATAAGTGCATGTGCAATAAGATAAAAAATTGGCACAGCAGAGAGAACTTAATGTTGAAATAGGGCAATTTGCCAATATCAATGTGTGGCTTGTTTAGCACAGGGCGGTTAACAGGTATACAGCACAGAGTGTTTTTGTAGGTTTTGATGTCATGTATCATTAACGCCTTGCTGACGTTTTGAACCACATTTTTGCATCCATTGTCTGAACTGATGGAGTCAGTATGCAATCACTACATCAACCACCCTACTCTGGGGTTATTTTCCGAGAAACAGGCAAAAAAAACATCTTTTTTCTACAGAATTATGAAAACAATGTTTGTTGTATTCATACCTGACAAAATTTTGCCACAATAGTTGCATTTAGGATGGGTTTATGTGCTTTTGTAATTTCAATAGTTACAAACTGTTTGTACTGATATATATTTTTGTATGTTATTTTTTACTATCATAAGTTACATGAAAGAATAAAGTTTAGAAGTATTTTTAGTGTGATAAATTTAAAACACGGAATACACGGACCAACTTTACAGTCAGGACAATAATAGTGAGTTCCTCGCCTAATTTTTTTCCCGTACGCTTTAAATATTTTTTGCACATATTTTTTTATCTTGTGTGCGTATGTAATACGGGTTAGCAGAATCCGTAATGGTGCAGAAAAAATGCGCGTATCGCGTACGCTCGTATGTATAGGGCGGTTGATAGGGTGATGGGTTATTTGCTGGTGCTCACACTTACCTCTGCTTCATCATTTGTGTATCGTAACAGCAAATCTAAATCACATCCCATCTTTCCAAAACCATTGACAGTGGATCCAAAGGGTCGCACTGTCACATCCGGATACAGTCCTTGCAGTGCACATTCTATCTGGAAAAATCAAATATGGAGATTGAGAACTTTAGTAATCCAATATGCCTAGGGAGTTCTTTGTAATCTAGTAACTTTAGAAGAACTTCTAGTGGAACAGAAGGCCTGTTTACGGCAGTCAACAGTCTGGCTTGTCCTGAGAAGTTTTACATAGTTTTCTCCCAGCATTGAGCAAATACTGAGAAATTTCTGATTGGCTCACACTAGTTTGTCCTTCCTGTTCCCAACACAGATTAAAATAAAACATGTTTTTAGCTCTAGCTAAAAAGCTTTCTTCTAAGAAACAAATATCCACTAATTGATCTACAATAAACCTTGAACGTACATAATTCTTCTTCTTACCCTTATCTGGACCACAATACTGCATCATGTAAATGCAGTATTATATTGATTGTTAACATAAGGAAACGTGATCAGCCCTCCGCTTCAGGTACCAATCCAGGGTAATATTGAATTGGAGTGAAAAAATTACTTACATTGATTTGACCCTCCCTTGGGAATCGAACCCAGCCATAATGAGCACGGTAAATAATAAATGAAACATAGAAAAAGGGAAGGAAAATTATTCCTTCACTGGCTTGAATCAAAAAAATTGGACATTGATTCGCCAAAATAATTACAAAACTTTTTGAATGTCAAATTTTTTAATGCAGCCACCAGATTAGAATATCCCATATAAATTTGTGCTCATAGATTTTTAGGTTCAGTATTCCATAAAAGGGTTTATTAACATAATATACATATGAAATACAATGCATAAAAATAAAAAGGATATTGCTATTCAATTTACAAGAATCGCACTAGATGTCACTTCCGGGTCATAAATCCCGTAAACGCCTTGACATTTATATTCTCTAGTCATAAATTGATTTGTAACAACTCCTCAGTGGATAAATCCAATACTCGCATTCTTACAAAGATTTGGACATATTGAAGAAGGCCTCTTGTAACGGTGGCCGAAACATCAGGATGGGGAAAAATACACAGATTTAACCCTAAAAATCTGTTCCAAATGGAAATTGTGTTATGTAAAGAATTTTGTGAAGAAATGTGTTTTTAATTTCATTGATATACTTAGTAAATACCACTATTTCTTAAAATCTACTGTGACACGTGTTTCGATACATTCTGCATCATTTTCAAAGACCGTATGTTAAGTTAATTCTTAATTTTAGAGTTCCTTGGGACTTTGAAGGATAAAGAGGCGGTAGGATCTATTTCTAATTTTTATTCATTTATTTAACTATTTTTTTCTTATCAATGGGAACAAAGACAATAGGGAGGAGGCTTTAGTCATTGTAATATTCTGAATTATAGGTTTTTTTATGAATATCTATTATTTCCAAATGTTGCAGTTTATGACTTTTCATATTAATGCATCAAAACACGCGTCACAATAGATTTTAAGAAATAGTTGTATTTACTAAGTAAAACTTAAATTAAAAGGGATAGATTTTACCACAAAGTGACTGCCGAATGAATAAATGAAAATTTTCATATAGTTAAGTGAAGATAAGGGGAAATGAATGATAAAATATTATTATTTTTTTACATCTCATCAAAGATGAAGAAGAATATGAAAGTCTGGGCATTTACGGGGCTGATGACCGTCATAGGCTGGTTTACGTGATCACTTACACACGTGTAACATTCATCAATTCTACCCATTATTGATAACCACACTACTCAAATTCTGGGAAGTTCTATATACATGAACCAATTTTGAAACATTGTTCTTGAATCACTAGAACTTCACTAGAGACATCTATTGGTGAGATGAAAAGAAGCTTTTTCATCTCACCAATAGACAATAGATAATCCAGATTTTGTGAAGTATTTGGACACACTCAAAATGTTGTAGATATAATATTAGTTCTTACCTGTCGAGCTACCACGTATCTTAGCCTAGTACCGATGTCGTCTAATCTTGTCATTCCATACAAGGTTTCTATTTGCTCCGTCAAATTCGCCGATTTCAAAATTTTATCCATGACTTCGTTTTCACTCGGAATATTACAACCATTCTTCACATTTAATGTCAAGTCTTCAGGAAATGATTTAATATTTAGTATGTCTGTAATTTTTCGTCGGGAATTTTGGTTCTTGGCTGAACGGAACCAGAGGAAAGAAGATTTCACGGGAATCACATCTAACTCTTCGGAAAAACAACAGGATAAACTTAAATTTGACGCATCTTTTTCAGTCTCAAATTCAACTAGCATGAAGTGCTGAAAAACAAATAAATATTAAATAAATCCCCGCAAACTTTCATGTTACTGCAACGTATACTGAAAATATATTTTATCAACCTGAGTTCCACAACGTAGGGCATAGTGATAGACTCCCATTATGTTCCCGAATTGAGAGCAATACGAATACAGTTCTGGGAAGGACAACTCGGAATTGACCTGTACCAAAATGCTCCGTCTCGCCTGGCATCTCCTCTCATTAACAGACTGGTCGAACGGTTTATAATTTTGAACGCAATCTAAAACAAAATCAATTAAAAACATTATAATCCACTTAATAACCTAAAATAGAAAAGCTAACTTATAACTCACCCGAAAAACATCTGCCACTAGATAAGGATATAAATTTATATAAATTACTATTAGTTGTTGTAGAAGTAAACGAGCAATCTACATTTAATAATTTATTTGATTTTAAAATTAGCCTCCCGAATCGGACCAAATGTGACATTTTCAAAAAAACATAGATGAAGCTGCGCAAGTAGAAACCGATTTGCAGAGATTATTATTTTTCCTTAGTAGGTACTATTTTATTGTCTCGGTGAGTAGGTATTTATGCGGGGATATTTATATTTTAGCTATAGCATCCCGTTAGGAAAAGTCGTTTTGCTTCGCATGTAAACACACAAACCAGTTGTCAATCTGTCGGCCCCGTTTTTAGGTTAATAAGTTTTAAATGTTTTGATATCATATAAATATGAATACGTTTCCAAGATTAATAATGAGAATTCCGTTGCAATTTTCGCGGAACTTATCTTGTAGTACCCAATCATTTCATGCAAGTTCTTTCTTTAAAAGAATTATTTCTAGTGGATCGACCGTGGTAGCTATAAAAGTTCATGATCAGAATTACTTAAGCAAGGACTTCGTCAGATTCTACGCCAAGAGTAAGGATAAAGGCAAAGAAAAGGGCAAAAAACCTGGCTCTGTTTCAATTAGTCCTAGCCTTATATCTTCCGTTATAGACTATCAACAACTCAAATCCAAATTTGATGAGGTAACGGAACGATTAAAAGAAGATTTTGCCAAAAACCTGTCTTTGCGTTCTTCCACCGGCACGATCGAGTCGCTTAAGGTCCCCTTCGAAGGCAAAGACTACGAACTTCAAGAGTTGGCACAAATTGTCAGAAAAAATCCCAAAACAATTATCTTGAACATGACATCTTTCCCACAAGCGATACCCGACATTCTGAAAGCTATTCAAGATTCTGGCTTAAATCTAAATCCGCAGCAAGATGGAACCACGGTGTTTCTTCCTGTACCAAAGGTTACCAAGGAGCATCGAGAGCATTTAATTAAAAATGCTACTATTATACATCACAAACACCGTGATATTGTGAAGAAAATCAATTTGCATTATATGAAAGAAATCAGGGATAAAAAGGGAATATCCGAAGACTTGATACACTCTGTGCAAAATCAAGTAAACGCAATGACCGAACTGTGGTTCCAAGATGGAAAAAAAATATTAAATAGTAAATTATTAGAGTTAGGAGGAAAGGAATAATAATTCATATTTCAAATCTTCAAAAGTCACGAATTCAATAACTATGCATGAAATTACATAAACACTCGCGCTATTTGTTCTAAATGGGTAATAGAATATAGCAGCTGGTCAATCTGACCTCAACGCACATGTCCCACTTGTTTTAGTTTAGTTTTTTTCTTTACTATTATATTTTGTTGAAAAAGTAACTAGAATAAAATAAAATTCTAACATTTTAAACTTGTTTTCTTTATTTACTTAGAACTAAATGTAAAAAATAAAAAGTGGCCCGAGCAAAAGTGGAAACATGCTATAATTTATATTTGAAGCACTAACTTTGTGATTTTCCATTTTATAATTAAAATGTAACTCTGTTTTAAAATCACTTTAAATATTTTATTATAACTTAATTATAATGTCTACCGGTTTCGAAGAAAACCGCTTCTTTATCAAGACTGATTAATACTGTTAATTAATCAGTCTTGATAAAGAAGCGGTTAGCTTGGAAACCGGTAGGCATTATAATTAAGTTATAATAAAATATTTATTGTGATTTTAAAACAAAGTTACATTTTAACTATGCAAAAATGCTATTCATGCGAAATTTTAATTTTTCCTACGAATTGTAATTTATATTAACATTATTTTTTTACATATACAGTAGATCAAATAAATATATTTGGTTGGAATTATTTAGGGCTCTCAGATAATGGTGTAATAAATATGCATAACATTTTAACAATATGAAACAAATACATCGCTAGCATACTGTAAAAAATCTTTAGGAATATAATTTAAATATATAAAAGGTAATAAGCTAGAGGTGAATTATGTCTTTATTTTTAATTTAACAGAACCTTATTTACTTTTATCTTAGAACAAAATAAATATATTTACTTAGAAAACTGGTAATAATGAAGTACTTTTTGTTTCAATTTTATGTATATACTGTCCGCCTCAGTAGTGTAATGGTCAACACGCTCGGGTACTGGAGGTCCCGAGTTAATGAAAGTTATTTTTCACTCTAATATTTATTCAATATTACTCTGTACTGGTACCTGAAGGGAAGGGCTGATCACCTTTTCTTCATGTGTTAACGATCAAGATAACACTACATTAATATGACACAGTGCTCTATGCACCACTGGGTGCAGATAAGGGTTTGAAGAAGAAGAAAAAGTATATATTGGATAATTCCAACTTTCAGGTGGTAATCCCCCTGAAAGTAACTTTGGCATTATATTTTTTTGAATAACTATAAAGATTACCACTTCCATAGTTCTCTGAAGACTAAAATGTTGGGCTTCTTTGCTAGAGAACCCAGATATATCCTCGGATTAAATTAAATTTCATTAATTGATTCTGCAGAGACTTGGTGGGAATATCTATCCATTTTTTTAACGTTTTACTTGGTAAAAAAACACTTTTTTAAATAGTGGTATATACGAAACAAAACTTTAGTTCAAAATAAATGCAAAATATTTTTTCATTAATTTGTATTTCAAATATTAAATAAATATTGCATTTCAATATTTATAATTTAGTATTTATACTGTATATAGTTCAATATTGCCACTGATATATTCAGAATTGATCATATTCAGCTTCATGAGATCGTTTTTACGTAGTACTTTGTGCACTATTGGACACAGAAGATAAAAATTACAGTCAGAAAAAAGAATCACTTTCTTATTTATTGTAGTCTGATGGCTTTTGATGTTATTTTGACCAATATTATTTTTATACAAATTCACAATTTATTTTCAAACAAAAATGGTGTTTTTTTATTATATGTAGGTACCTACCTTTACATAATACTTAACAGCCTAAAAAAAAGTTTTAGTAACTGTCAAAAATTATAGTTCAAAACAAGATTAAACTAGGCCCAACTAGGCCATCGTATATAAATGTATATAATTTCAATTAGTTAGCTTTGTAATCTTTGCATAGTAATCTGGGCCTTTCATCGATAGACAGATGCGTTTTAATCTTTAAAAAAATAGTTATTTATTTTATGGAAAAATGGATAAATCAAAAAGAAATTTAAAAGACAAATATTTTAGTGTGTGTGGTGTGTTAGAAATTAATAGTTCAAAAACCTGCGATACTTTTATCGTAAAACATCCCAGAAACGTAAATCTTTCCAGTTCTAAAAGGCGGAAATTTGCTGAGCTTCCAGAAGTTTTAATAGAGCCATTACATGACGTTTCTTTGAACAAAGTGCAAGGAAATAAACATAATCCAATGTTACAAAGAAGAAAAATCTCGAATGTAAAAGTAAATGAAGAGAGTAATTTAAATTATAAAATAAATCAGCGAATTCGCCTGTACAAAGAAAAATATGAAGGTTCGAAAATTTCTTCAAACTTGCCGCCAACAATTAAAACATCTCCAAAAGTTTTTAAATGTGACAGTCGTAAAGCTAGGATCTGGCGACCTAAAATAAATAAATCGACTCAAACACCAGTGTCTTACATTCAAAACAATAATAATGAAAATTTGCATGTGAATTTATTGAAGGTACATGAATAAGCTATAACTGAACTAACTACTAATCTCTTTCACTGCCTACACAGGGGCAATTCTAGAAAATTCGGTGGTGGTTTTACAAATTTGTATTTATTTAGATTTACAATGATAGGGACATTGCAAGTTATTAAATATAAATTCGCAGTAAAATCGGGATACAATTTTGTTTCACATTTTCTATAATTTTCGCAACTTAGTTCATAAAACAACATTTTAAAAAATGGTTTGTAAGAGAGGGTCTGTCAGGAAGTCTAGATGCTTCTGTATCAGATCCGGGAATGCGGTGGGACATGGTACATGAATTATTGTCATATTTTATCTTGTCTTTAACTCCGGAATTATAAAGTTCGTAGAGGCTATGAATATATGTAGTAAAAATGCACTTTTATGTTGAAAGTTTGTTTTGTAAATATTCCACTCTTATCTTTTTTATACTGATAAATAAAATTTAAAAATATGTTCTCATTTTAAGTACCTAGTTGAATAAATCATATAAAAACAACCTCTATATTCTAGGGTGAGACGTTATTGTTTTTCTTTATTGGCCCCATCTGCACAAGTGGTACATAGGGTACAGCATCAAATTAATGCAGGTCCAAAAAAAGGATGACCACTACCGCATTCCAGATTCATGTATTTTCTAACCTTATCAACATTAAATGGTGCACAGGGCGATGTAACAATTACACAAAGGCAAAGTTATCAGCTCTGCGATTGTATGTAGAAGTGGAAAATAAATGATATGAGTGAAGTAGCTCGGGGTGAAGAAAGTTGCATGTTGAAAGTTATATGGGAAAGGAATTTGAGGTGAAATGGCTAAAGTACTCGGGATAGCATACCCGTACTCATATCAGCCTGTGTAAGTTGTACACTGCTAAAATGTGGTAGTCCGCCTCCGTTGTGTGATGTTAGCACGTTAGGCTACCATGCTGGAGGTCCCGGGTTTAATTCCTAGGGAGGGATGAAAATAAATATTAGTGATTTTACACAATAATATTTATTTAATATCACCCTGCACTGGTTTCTGAAGTGCAGGAGTGATCACCTTGCCTTCATGTAAGTAACGATCAAGATAACACTGCACCAATACGATGCAGTGCCCTATATACCATTGGGTGCGGATAAGGGTTAGTAGAAAAAGAAGAAAATGTGATAGGGTCTGAAGGGTAAATAGTTAAGAGTAACCTAATGTTTTTTTCTATAGATTTTTCACTCATGTCCTTTAGATATTGTAGTACCTTGAACTTTTTTTCTGCTCAAGTGTAGATGCAAGATAAGTGGTGTTGCATTAGCCACAGTGATATTTTAACCATTTTTTGACATTTTAATCTACCGGTTCATTATTAGCTAAGACAACTGCAAAAAATATATAAGGCAATGACTGAGTACCTTGTCATTATATAGTTGTCAATTAAGTTACCAATATGTCATAATTAAAAGAAATTACATAGGTTTGCAGTTGGAAAAAGAAGCAGAGGAAGGTGGAGGAAAACTTGACACAGTCAGGTATGTCAAATACCTGAAAGCAGCCAGGTCAGGAGTCGTAATAATCGTCGGGTATGGATGAGGAGATGCATGAATGTGGAACAGGCGAAGAATGATTGCAAAGACAGAGTCGTGTGGCGTTTGATTCTCTGTGCCTACCCCTGCGAGGAAGCGGCGTGGTGGTTAGTTAGTTAGTTAGTTACATAGGTTTGTAAATAAATACATTAGCGCTTGTTCTGTTTTTTTAAATCTATGTTAAAAAATCTCATGGACATTTCCTTAGCGTTTTTCATAATTCTGTTACATGTTCTGTTCTGATGTATTATTGCTTAATTTCAGAATGAAATAGAAACGTACAAACAAAATCTAAATGTATACAAGAAAATATATCACATTTGTGGAACTGACAGTGAAAACATTATAGCAGAAGTGATTGGTACAAAATTGCCTAATTTAGAGAATGGTAAACATATAAATATTTTTTTATCACTTGTGTTCAACTTGATAAAACACCAAAAACAAAATTGGAGCCCCCAATTTTTTATATAAGCCTAAAAACGACTTTTAATACAATATGTAAATGGATTTGAAAACTAAATGTGAAATCGCAAACTAGAATTAAATTCGTGATACTTTAAAATACATTTCTGTATTATGTCTATTTTATTCACGAGTCTACTCGCAGAATAAGTTGTGGTCTTCGGTAAACGGCTCATTATTAAAATAGGTATCAAATTGTGGTAGACTGGGTTCGAACCCAGAAACTCAAAAGTCCATGACACTAACCACGGGACCACAACCAGACGAATTAAAAAAAAATTATAACTATTTTATAATTCTCGTTCGTTTCACAAATTCTAATAAAATAAAATCATCATTTTCTGAACATAGACCAATAATTTAAAATTAATAAAATGTTTGTTTTATTTTTGACTTGATCAGCTTTGCAGCATCACAAAATGTTTATAAGATATTCTTTGATTTTATAAATACTTAATTTGACAATCATAAAACAGTACTTTCTCATAATATATTGATAATATGATAATAATAACGCTCAAATACTTCTTCAAACCCTCATCCGCACCTGATGCATCATATAAACGCAGTGTTATCTTGATCATAACTACATGAAGGAAGGTGATCAGCCCTCCGCTTCAGGTACCAGTCCAGGGTAATATTGAATAAATATTAGAGTAGTAAAATCACTTATATTTATTTGACCCCCGCAGGGAATCGAACCCAAGATCTCAAGTACGGTAGCCGAGCATCCTGACCATTACACTACGGAGGCGGATGGTTACGGAGGCTAATCGAATATTTTTAAAGTTAACTCGCAGCTACATACCGATTTTCAATATTTCAAGACAAAATAAGAGCACATAATTAAAATATCAACATACAAATACATTTTGAGAGTGAGGTCTTTATTGCAAACATGCAATTTAACCACTTGCCTGAAGTTTGAAAAACATTCAAATTTGATAAATTAAAAAAAAAAACCTGTGAAATACTTCATCCAAATTTTTTTTGTGAATGATTTAGTTATTTATTTCTATACTATTTATGTATTACCTTATTTCTCTTTTATATCTTTTTCCCAATACATTAATTAAAAAATCTAATTTTTTACCTTGTAAAATTTACCCCAAAAAATGTTTTTTCAGATCAATATCTATCATGCACACAATCCAAGATTACAAGTTATAGATAAAATGAAGCTGGTCAACGCTGCTCTTTTTTTTCATATTTGGACAGCGCGCTATCCATGTTACAATATAATTTATTCAATATTTTATATTTTCTTTAGCCTCGACATGTAAAATAGGTATATTGTTTAATAAATAAGTAAAACACCCTTCATATTGTTTTATTGTTTGTAAGCTGAAAGGTGTGCACCTTAAATGGGCCAGACTTAAAATGGGGCAAGGAAAAAAATTAGCATTTGTTCAATTTTATAAAACAATCAGATAACCTTGAATATTTTGCTTCACGAAATTGGGGGATACTGTATTATGCTCCAATCATAATGAAAATCTCCTTCTCTTTCCTCGAGGACATATGTTCAAATGGATGAATGAATCGGTAATAGGTAGGTGCTCAAGGAGAAAAAGGGCTTATTTGTAAATTCAACATCCTATTGAAGTACCTACTTAATAAAAGACTAGTAATTTAGGTACAATACATAACATTTCATATTATGTGTGATTTTTAAAACTTCTTTTCCGATATATGGTATAATCAAATCATAATACAAAAATATTTTTTTATCAAAAGTTATTTTAGTATATAACAACTCACCGAGATTTTATTCTACCAATTTCAAAACATACCTATCTCTCTGTCAGAATTTTGCAACACTAGCATGCAAATATCATTGTACTCCACTACCTTAGCACTACATATTTATACGCTTAGCCTACAAATATATATAACACATGCGTTATTAGTTGGCCTGAAGACTAGCATGCACTAAGGGTGTTAGCCAAAGAAGGTCATGGATATGTAGATTGAAAATAGTAGGAGGGAGTTCACCCCACAACAAGAAGACCAGCATCACCCCCCGTCATCTGCAGTTGACATCCACAATGACGGGAGCTCAACAAGGTGCTCTTCAACGTGACCATCGCTCAGGGAGGGGTCTTGCCCAACATCTTGGCCATGCTGGAGGCCAAGAAGACCGAGAAGAAGGCATAATAATATGGCGGCTCCACTTTTCACCTTCAGACTCAGCAAATTGACAACATTTTTCTTTAATGCATTTTTTATCTATCATTATCATTTTCATATCATAATCCACATCTGTATTTTACGAACCCTTGAGGTAGTATTTTACGAAAATGGCTTTATATAAATTTTACAAAATTATTATTCTCCTTACCACTCACTTTAGTGGAAGGTTGATTTTAACCAATGATGGCAAATCAAACAGAGGAGTAAATATTTTTTACATTGTCACCGAACGCTAAGACAAAGATGCTTTTAAAGCATAAGGAAGGAAGTAAAATAAGAAATAATTTGAGATTTAAAAAAAGAGTACTTATTTTACATTCAGAATTTTAAAAAAGAGGATAGACTAGCTACTTGTCAAACTTAGGACCATCCATGTTTTGGTCTTTGACCATAAAATATAAAATGGTATAAAATGTATTTTGTAAAATGGGTCTGGTTGTAGTTCTGTGGTTACTGTCACAGACTCTGAGCTCATGCTAGTTTCGATTCCTAACTTCCGCAATTTTCAAACACAAGCCGCTGAGACTCACCTGATGATATATTTGTGTTCATCATAAAACACAGTTTTTATTTTTACTAAAAATTAAAGAAATTTCACGCGTAAAGAACGCCTAAAATCAGTTATTTTTGACAATATTTTCGTTGCGTTTTTTCCCGAAACAACTCATTCAAAAGGATTCTACTAAAACTGGCACTTACAATGCTCTACCGGGAAGGACTTCAGCCCAGGAAGCATATAGATATAGCACATAGGTTTAAACTCTGTACATATACACCTACATAGTTACGTTTTTACAAAAATTCTTTTTAAAATTTAAAAATAAAAACAATTTTTTGTTATGTAAATCTTTATATTATTTCATATTCAAATATATTTTTATATTTGAATACAGTCATCTAATTTAAAAAAAAATGTATTTTGTCCGCCACTGCTAGAATGAAGATCCATATTGTTGAAGCTTTGGATTTAAATACAGCATTTTCGCCCGACGTGTCATCCGCCTCTTTAGCTCAGTGGTAGAGCACTGGTCTCGTAAACCAGGGGTCGTGAGTTCAATCCTCACAGGAGGCATCGACTTGCACCCTTTTTTGTTTTCTTTTTAAATATATTTGTTGTAAGTAAAATACAACACGATTTTTTTTATATACAGGTTATTGTATTATTTCGTTATAGATATTTAAATTACTTTTTTTTTTAAATGTGGATTAAATGAATATTAAATAAAACCTTTTCAAATAATTCATTTTAAAAATTAAAAATGATATTTTGAAAATTGTGTGGTTACGTATTTTTGTTTCTTTTAAAATCTCAGTCATCATAGCCATCTATCGGCTAGCCGGACAAGCTCAATGCACACTAAAACTTACGAATATGGATATCAAACAAACTTCACGAACTTTTCAACAGATCATGATAAATGCGAGATATTAGTTTTAATGAATGATCACATACGAACGCAACTATGCACTTTAGATACGTAAATAACTTTACTTTTAGACTTTTAGACCTTGATTTATAACGACTTTTGCATTTTCATCCTAAAACCGCTTGTGGAACACAGATGAGGGCTGGATATGTGGCAACACCGGCGATCGCCAGCGAGTTGATATTCTCACATCATACCTCCAGAATTTTTTAAGTCCAAGTTACAAAATCTAGTACGAGTACGGGTATGTAGCCCTGAGTGACCTAGCCATTAATATCATTCTACTTTTCCTATCTTCTATTTTCTTTCCTACAAAGCAGTAATTCCTTTCCCGCTGAGCTCATCAGTTTAGACATTTGTATCGTTCATGTCATTATTTAAATTAACATCGAGTCGATTCGATGCAGAGCCCTAAGCATCGACCGGGCGAGAATAGGGGAAAAGAAAGAAGATGCTTATCGCTCGAAACTTAAAAGGTAGGTACTTTTTGGTAAGTGGGCAGGTACATATCGAGTCTAAATTCATAAATATTTATGTTCACATGAATGGAAAGAGCGTTCCACGTTTCATGCCTGAGTTTTGTACATACCTACGTGTGAATTTCTGGCACATTCGATTTTTGCCGCGTCCCGCGCGCGCGCACTGCGGAGCCAACATGGCCGATATATTTTATTTCCCCGCCAATAAGCCCGTCGAGTTCAAGGCTGATGACGCGCTGTATTTCTGTTTCCTTTATGTGAGTGTACATGTGTATGTATGTGTGTGTGTGTACTATAGAAGGATAACAATAAAACACATCATGTGTACAAACACACACAGCGCACTGTGTGATATAATATTGTAATCTTTTTACTTTTTACATTAGTGTTTGTATTTTATTATTATTACGTGACATTAACAGCGTCTGCCAAAGGAGAGTTATTTTACAGACGTCATGTTTTATTTGTTTATTCTAAGCATCATTTTTTTTTTATTTAAATATAATTAACATTTTACATAACAATAAAATAATTTATTATTTCAAAGATTATTCATTCGAAGAAACTTTGTACAATTCAAGTATCCTTTGTATAATTTAATAAAACGAAAAATAGTGAAAAACGTAAACCCTTTTAATGGCGTTTTAGGACTTTTAACATAACGAAATTCTTACAAACGCAACTCCGTCCTGATAATCTAGTCAGCTGATGCCATCAGCTGTTAACTGTCATTTTCCATGTCTATCAATGTTCGATTCCAACCCCAGATTATTTTTGCATACTGGGAAACGCATGAAAACATGATTTTCAATCTTTTACGTAGCTTATATTTTGACAATTTATTTTTATTCACAACATTTTGAGTGTGTCCAAATACTTGTTAACAAATCTGGGTTCATTCAACTTAACGTTATTTTAAAGAATATATTAACTCCTAAGTGGAGAAAACCTAGATTTGTGGACAAGTATTTGGACACAATAATGATGTGAATAATGTTATATGCATCAAATTTATTATACTCTTACATTCAATAACCTGGAACTCAACTCTGATTAAAAAATATATCTTGTATTTAAAATTATACACATCCATGAATATGTGTATGTTGGTACCTCGGTATACGTCTGCTTTGCAAAAAGTCCAACTTGGTGTACGTCATGTTAGGACGCGAAACATTTTGCTCGATATACGACCTTCGTTTGGAATACGACTTGCGTCCGTGCAAGAACTTGTTAGTTAAAATGAGTCACAACACCGCGCCATACTCATGTGTGTCAGTATCGCGATCGCTACCCTACAGTGAACGACTCGCGCGTTAACTGTGAATTTTACGTGATTTTGAAATTTTCCCTTAAATTTTTATCAAGTTCTTTAACCATGAGTTCTAAGAAAATTATTAATAGGAGCCAAGCAACGAGGAAAATGGTTAGGATCACCATAGAGGTGAAAAAAGAGATTGTTGATAAGTATGAAAGTGGCATACGTATCCGGGACTTGGCTGCAGCATACCATATGCCCAGATCGACGATTTCTACGATTGTGAAAAAGAAAGACGTTATCAAATCGGCTAATGTAGCGAAGGGGGTGAAATCGATTACTAAACAAAGATCAGAGACATTAGAGCATGTTGAAAAATTGCTTTTGCTTTGGATATCAGAAAAGCACTGTGCTGGCGATAGCGTCTCGGAGGCAACTGTTTGTGAAAAGGCAAAAATGATACATGCCGACCTTTTAAAAGACAAGACAGGAACGAGCCAGGATAGTGAAGTGTTTAAAGCCAGCCATGGTTGGTTTGATAATTTTAAGAAGAGGTCTGGTATTCATAGTGTTGTGAGGAAGGGAGAGGGAGCCAGTGCTGATAAAGATGCTGCAAATGAGGTTAAATGTTCATTTGTTTCATCTAAGTTCTTTTTTTTATTTATGTTGCACTCAATTCGCTCACTCCTTTCAAGAACGTCATAAATAAAAAAACGTGATTTTTCAAGAGAACGTTTTTAAAGTTTAAAAATATAATACAATTTATAAAAAATAAATATCAAGCCACTTTTGAACTTTTCACTGTGCAACAGATATTTTTAGGTAAAACCTGAAAGTTTTTTCTCCATTTGAAAAATATTTATTATATTGAAAAAAAATATATGAAACAATACCTTTTATTCAAAATGCAAAAACAACACTTTCTGCCCTGTAGCGGGTAAATATTAAGTTAAAAATAGGCCTCTTTTGCTGGGATATAGTACATTTTCTGGGCATTCCGAAAACATGCACAACTGAAAATTAATGATTTTTGATTTATGACGTTGTTGAAAGGAGTGAGCGAATTGTGAAAGGCCATGTCTGTCGCTAGAGCGCGTATGACATGAAACGATAAAGACTTTATGTTATCTTTATTTAGTTATATGTATAGTTAAACTTGTTTGTTTAAATTTATCATTGTTTTAATCTAAATTCCACATTTATATATTTTAGTAGTAAGCAGAGTTTAAATTATTTTATACAATCATCTCAATGTATAATAAGCCAAAAAAAACAAATTCGTGGGAACGGATTATTCATTTTCCTTTATTTCTTATGGGAAAAATACGTTTGGTATACGTCCCATTTGGTATAAGTCTCGTGATCTAGAACAGATTAAGGACGTATACCGAAGTTTCACTGTAAATATGCATATACAAAACATACTTATACAATATTTATATACAATGATAATAATAAATTTGGATAATTTATATAGCGCCATTATCGTAAAATACTACTATACAAGGACTGTGATTAAATTATGTGAAAAACAAAATTATCGCATGCTTGATTATATATAAATTTACAGTAAATGTTGTGAATTTTCCGGAATTCTACAGATTAAAATCATTTTCCCGAATCGATACCTTCGCGGAAGCGGGTGCTTTAGTCATAAAGAAATGTACACGCGTTTCCCGGAAGATCCAGATTATGTTGGCAGGCGTTGCCAAACCCTTGCCAACTTATGAAAAATTAAGCGCGATTAACTTTTATCTGTCGTCGAAATTGAGACATAAATTACTTATAATGTAAAAACAAACCTCCTAAAAGGTGGAGAGATAGCTGGCAGTCAACATCCCAAGAGCGACAGACAGATCCTGAGGGCCTGTAAAAAGAAGAAAAAGTAAAAACAAAGATATTCTACATTTTATGTTAGATATTCTTTTTAAACAAAGATTAAAAAAAAAAAAAAAAAACTAACTAACCAACACGCCGCTTCCCCGCCGGGGTAGGCAGAGAGAATAGAGCGCCACACCACTCTGTCCTTGCAAACATTCTTCGCCTCTTCCACGTTCATGCATCTCCGCATACATACCCGCCGATTGTTACGACTCCAAAGATATTCTATATAATTAAGTATTTCAGTGGTTGCCTCAAAACTAATATATAAAACTTTACCAATCAGTTTTCTTGTTGCTTTATTCAATCTCGATCGTGCATAGGGCACCGCGTTGGATCGATGCAGTGTTGACTTGATCGTCAATGAAGGGATAATATGATGGCTAGAAAAAGTATTGTTTCATACGAACCTTCGTTCGCATCATTTTCAAACACCGTACGTTTGTAAATGTATATATATACTCATATGTTCATACAGACATGTGGTGTTTAAAAACGATGCGGGAATACATTGAAACAGTCGCTCACTCCTTTCAAGAACGTCATAAATCAAAAAACTTAATTTTTCAGGAGAACGTTTTTAATGTTTAAAAATATAATACAATGTGTTAAAAATAAATATCAAGCCACTTATTTAACTTTTTCATATGCAACAGATCTTTTTAGGTAAAACCTGAAGGTTTTTTGTACATTCAAAAAATATTTAATATATTTAAAAAAAATATTAAATAATACCTTTTCTTCAAAATGCAAAAACAACACTTTCTGCCCTGTAGCGGATAAATATAAAGTTAAAAATATGCCTCTTTTGCTGGGATATAGTACATTTTCTGGGCATTCCGAAAACATGCACAACTAAAAATTGACGATTTTTGATTTATGACGTTCTTGAAAGGAGTGAGCGATGTGTCACAATAGATTTTAAGAAACGGTGGTATTTACCAAGCGAAATTTAAATTAAAAATGGATCGATACTACCACAAAGCGACTGCTGAATCAATGAAAATATAACCATTGAACAAAACAAAAAAAAGTGGTCAAATAAAGGGTGATTGATTCCGATGTTCGATTAGCTGAATCATTGTTTATTGCAACTGTTTCTTCAAAAAAAATGTTTATACTAGAAATTATTAATTGCATAAATGCAAAAAAATATGACTACTCGCTGGTAACCATTTTAAATGTTTTACATGTTTTATCCGTTTGACAATACCGGAATTTGCAATAAAATCTCAAAAAATATTTATGTGAGTTATTAAAGTTATTTCTGGGAGAATTGTGATTTTTAAATGACTGCGAATTTTCATAAACGAAGCCAAGATTTCTAAAATATTCAACTAATCCAATTACAATGTTTTTGGCGAATCTCATGAAGAATTCCGGATGATCTCATCAGTGAATTGTATTTATCCTGGTAACAATTTAGCATTCCGATTTGATAGAGTCAGAAATTGGTTTTCTTCTGGAAATAAAGAAAATTCTCTGACACTATCACCATTCGTAAACCTGCCGCCAGTTAGGATGCTTGTGGTGAAAAAATCCAAATAAATAAGATATTTTTACTAACGTTACTTATGTAGAATGTATGATTTATTTTATACATGCAAAGATATAAAAACCTACATGTAATAATACATCTAATCCTACATCTAATCATATATCGTTTTACCGATACGAATGCGTTTGAGTGATCGCTGAATGCAGTCTACTTTCATCCTTCTTTTGACAACTCCATGCTTCATTTCCATCAATTTGGGTTGATACCAGGACTCCGTTGTGCACTGTTAGTTTAGCTTCCGCATGACTTAATTGAAGGAATTTATAGTGAGGGACATCATTGGTACAAGGGAAATGAAATGGAGGAATCATATAAGGCACCATACAAAAAAAGGAAGAGAATAGCAATATTGTATGAATAACAAAAATAATTTTAAGACTTAAATGTAAACACAGTGATGCGAAACAAAACGATGAAAATAATCTTAAAAAAAGTAAAGATTGAAGAAATGAGAAGAGCGCATCTGGTGGCAAGTCCACTTACGTACGTCGTTCTGTCACTCTCATTCAGAACTTCTCTTTCTTTCTTACATATCTCACAACTTTAAAGAATTATTACATGTCTTGTAATTGCAAGTAAAATGCTTCTTATTTTTCGTCCTTTCTCTTTGTAAGTCAATCATCGGCCCTTGACTCTTAGATTCGGAATATTTATTTGTTTACTTCCCGGAGTCTCAAGGAACAGTCGGTAAAGAATCGGTTAGGTCTCCAACTTGACAGAGCAATTTGCCTCATCAGTTATCGCCGGGCAATAATCCTCCTTCTCCAAGTTTAAAGTGCCCATTCATCCGAATAACTTGGCGCTGGAATGGCGCCAGATTCTCCCGAGGCGACACATTAATGTGAAAGTGACAGCGATGAATGATCGCGCGACCAGCCACCAAACATTAGTTTTCGTGTAATTTTCTTTTAGTTCCATTTGTCATTCAGTTTCGCTAAGTTCGACCTTTCGAACTTAGCGAAGGAAGGGGAGACCTAGCTTTTCGCATATCAAAAGTATTCCAGCATTCTTGCAATGAGGCAGAATTATCTTCCTCATTGCAAGAATGAAACATAAAACAATTATGTATACTTTTTCTTCTTTCATTATATTTGGGTGGGAGGGTTTTTAGGAAATTACGTTCAAGTGATTCTGATATCTAGCTACGGCGTATGCTTACCATGCTCCTTCTTAGGCTCCAATTTCATTATATAAGTTTTATAGCCTATTCCTAATTGTGAGAAGGTTTGCTCTTTATGATAAAAGTTACTATAATTTCATGTAATTCTCGAGTGAAAAGTTCTAGGCACTCGCCATCAAAAATATTGAGAACTATAATTTTATATTTTTAACTGAATGAGGGTAGATAGGGCAGGTTGGGTTAGGTAGTTACGGGGGTGAGGATAGGCTATTATTTTTTGTAGTTTTTTCCAAAGTTTTCAAAACGAGGCAAATATTGAAACAGGATTTGTGGATTCGGATAGTAAAAATCAAGTGGACTGGTATTCTGAATTCGGATTGATTGCGAAGGGATTTCATTATTAAATGCAATTTTCTTCAGATATAAATGAAATCCCAAAGGATTAGACTAAGGCATGACCCAATCAGGAGCTTCCTATTTGTATTCTAAACATTTTCAGATTAAAGGGAAGTTCGTAACGTCCAGAGAACGCTGATTACTTTTACGTGCTTTTACAAAGGTTACTCTTCAAATACAAAATTTAATATATTTCTTAAAACATGTGTTACGTATATATTTTAAAGTTTCGGTATGAATGATTCAACGACGAAATATCGTATATTTATGATATTTTAAATTTATAATGACAAGAAAAACATAGGGTATAGTATCAAGTAAGGATTTAAAAGGTAAAGGGGTAAAGAGAGAAGATCCACAAAAGTGATACTTTGGGTTTCAATGATGTAAATTGATATTATTTTATCAAGAACTTCACACTGAATTTAAACTAATAAGCAAGCGAATTTGTGACAAGGCATGTTATTCAATAACTAATTCTTTTCTTGTAAAAATCTTAATAGTGACCTCTTTGTGGAATTAAACCTATTAACACACTCGAAATATTGTAAAATATTCATATTATGCCGAATACCCGGACCTTTGTACTGTATATAAATTGAGTCTTTGCTTCTTTCTTTCTTAATGCTAAAACTTTCAAAAGAATCGTACAAAAGAAGAAACGTGTCATTTGAAGTCACCCTTAAATTTGGTACGTGCCCACGTACATTAATTGGCGGTCCAATCATCTCGGGAGCACCTCCTTCTCTTCTCCTCTCCAGACGTGTTCTATCTGCGTCAGTGTGACCCGACCCCCTCCCCCCGCCTCCCCTAGCGCGTCCTCGAAAGGGATAAGTATGAAGTTTTGTGCAAATTGCTGTTCGTGACCAAAAGTGAAAGAGGCGAGTCGCGAATATCGCTTTAATGGCAATATTATATATTGAGGCTAAACGTGCCTCAGTAACAAGCCAGGTAATAAAAATAAATTTTATTTGCACAAACCGGGGTTGGTTGTTAAATAGTAGACCATTTCAAAATAGAACAGTTCATTGAGAATGTCATTTATTTTCATGTGTCTACAGTACCTAGTGTCCTTAAAAGACGAGTTCAAATAAGAATCCACACGTTACGCAAGCTAACATGATTAGGATATGCATTCGTTAGTGCCGTAGCCATTACCGTTATTTTCCTTTTCTCTACTTTAAAACCTTCCTTCTATATATATTTTCCCATATATATAAGAACTGCTATCAGTTGTTTTCTTCACCTTCAACTCCAAGCGACCAGACTATAGAATGAATTGCCTCGCTGGGCGAAAAAAGCAGCTTCTCTGTTACCTTCAATAAACGCCTTAATAAACATTACAATATATTTTTATAAGCGGAAGGGGGGGCTAGTTGTTACGGGGGCAAGTTGTTACATTCTAAATAACTCCCCCTAGTGAGGTACTGTGGCGTACGTGTCGCACAGCATGTCTAGGTATCGCGTCTGCAGTGCTCGACGGAATGTCGCTCTTGCCGGTCGTGCGTAATTCAAATAAAACCGAATATAGTGTATTTCGTATCTAAAAGTAACTTTCGTTGATTGATTTTGAAGTTTAATTGTATTCCAACTATAAGCGGTAAGTAAATTAGTAAAACTGCTCACATTAAGATAATATATCGAAATAATAACACTTTCCGTGTTTTGATGTTATAACAATAAGTTTTTATTTTAGGTCAAAGGGGCTAGTTGTTACAACAATGTGGGGGCAAGTTGGTACTGTAACAACTAGCCCCACAACATTTCCCTTTTACTTCAAATGGCATATTTATATAAAAATATTAAACCATTTATTATTATTTTTCTAGAATTTATATAACAATGGTACGGACATATATAAAAAAGACCAATAGGGGTGAAATTTCCGAGGAGAACTACAAAAGAGCAGCTAAAGAAGTAGCAGAAAAAAAATTATCTATTCGAAGAGCTGCCGAAGTATATAAAGTAAATTTTATGACGTTACATCGTTACATAAAACGTCAACAGAATGGTCCAACCACAGCTAACTTAGTGGGTAACAACAAACCTCGCCAAATATTTCCTGTCGATCAGGAAAAGGAGCTTGCAGCATACATAAGTACACGTAGCAAAATATCTCTTGGCCTATCGACTACTGATGCAAAGAAGTTAGCATTTGAATATGCTTTTAAAAATCAAATCCCTTATCCCAATAATTGGAATGATAATAATACAGCAACAAATTATTGGTTGAAGGGTTTCATGAAACGAAATGGGACTTTGTCAATTCGCACGCCGGAAGCAACAAGCCCGAGTCGGGCGACAAGTTTCAATAGGCACAATGTAAGTACCTTTACTGTCATCATATCATTATTTTCTGTGATCCTCTCCTTCTGCCCCATCAACCCCTTATACCTGATCCTACTCCCTTTGTCTCCCTTGTTTTCATTTTACAGTGTCGTAAATATACAACTTTGTAATTGTTTTAGCGTTCTTACTGAAATTCCTTAGTACAGTGTTTTATTTTTATTTTTCACTTATATGTGCAAGCACTAAGAGACCACTAGTTTTAAACGGCAGTATAAGGTACCTAGACCACTATTGCTTTTTTACTATTACTGTTTTTTTGGATGGATAGAAGGTATTACTTCATGTACTTGTATTCTGTACAAGAAGCTTAAGAACTTAAATAAATATGAATGGATAAATTCCGAATATTGCAAAATCGACAGCGTCAATTGCATGAACCTATTACATGGTACTGGTAGATGGTAGTCTACAAGAGCTATACCACAGATGTATGTATACTACAAAAACTGACTTATAACTGGAACGAGCTAAATTACAGTCACTTCAATTTTACTACGTTAAAATCTGCAAAAACTTGAACATTTTGTTAAGCATTCAGATTAGCGTCGTTGTTTCTTGAACCTCACACGAGTGTCGGATTTCAAACGATGAGGCATAGTTTCTCGGAACCGTGGAATCCTTTCGCTTTCGGGTCCACTTGGAGCACTTGCATTGGAACGATGCCAAAGAAATTTCCTTGAAAATATTCTGAATGTAATAATGAAATTTACTGTTTTATACACTCATTTATACAGCGCTTGTCACTACATAGAATTTTACTGTCCGGCAGAACTACTACGAAGTTTGACAGTTAAGCGAGATCGAGTTCACGCGCACCCTGATCGAGCACCAGTCCGGAGAAAGACGGACAAGTGCTCAAGTCAATCATCCAACTTTTTTCATGCTACACCGGACCGTAAAAAAAAACCGGACAGTAAAAATCCGTGTAGTGCACAAGCGCTCATAGCGTCACTCATACTTGAACATTACTAATCCGGACAGTTTCTTCTTCTTTAGCCCTCTGTCCTCTACTGGTAGATATAGGCCTCTTCTGTGTCCTTCCATTTTTTTTGGTCTGTTGCTGCTTGCAGCCAAGTTTTACCCCCCACAGCGGCTTTAACGTCGGACCATCTTTTTGAGTCTTCCGACCCCTTTTTTATTCTCCCAAGGTATCCATCTTCAAAATTTAGGGATCATGTCCTGCCCATCGCCACATTAGTCTCGCTACGCTACCCATGATATCCGCCATTCTGGTTCTGCTCCTAATTTCTTCATTTCATGTTTTATCTCATAGGTATAAACCAAACATGGATCGCTGTGTGCATTTGAACTTCTCCGCATTTCTTTTTGTCAGAGCCATGGTCTCTAATGCGTATGTATGCAGTCACTGTAGTGTATAGAATAGAACGCCACACTACTCTGTCTTTGCAAACATTCTTCTCCTCTTCCAATGTGGAATGCGTGCGTTTTTTCTTTCTAAATTTTGCTCATTACAAATTGAAAACAGCTCGATGTCAGATGTGGTGGGAGTAGAAAAGGATAGATATGTTTTTAAATACTTCGATGGTTATAATTGAACTTTTTGGCTTATCTCAATCATTCATCACACTATACTCCGCGGTCGATTACTTTCATCAATTTACAGCATATTGTTTTAATCATTCTTGCAGCATTCCCATGTTGGCATCCTTACCTATTTTTACATCCGATAAAACGCTCTCACTTCCGGTGCTGAGAGATTAGGTCCATCCTGTATTGTGACGTATTGTAATCAATATGCGTTTATCAGTTAAGTAGGCGGATGCACAATATGGCGCCACCGGATGTGACGCGGCGTCCATTTTATGCAAATCGTCTACTTAAACAATAGCAAAGTTGTGTTCTTAACCTTTTCATAGCCGCAAATAAATTACGCGGCAGTGCTCAACAGGCCAATTATTTTTTTGAAAAAAAAAAGTTGTCTAAAGATTTTTTTTTGTTGTTGTTTTTATTGAATTATAATTTACTTACCAAATATTATATCCCGCATCGATTGTTAGAGTTTTATTCTTGAAGTTAAACCAGTTTCAAATTTTCAGGGTTGTCACACTAAGTCGCACACGCAAGTTTTTATTAAATTTAATATTAACACACAACTATTATTTATCAATGGAATATTTTAAAATAATAAGAAAAACACAAAAAAAATTGAGCAAAATAAAAACCCCTGGCGTTCAAAACAATCGATTAAAATAATCAATATTTCAAGTGGTTTGAGTGGTAGCCCTAATGACATCTGTCAACTGTCAGCTGAAAGTGATACCGATAAATCACTTAAAAGTATTTAAAAACTTTATAAAATATTTTGTGACAACTTCAACTGATGGCAATGTATGTTCCGTTTTTGACAGATTGTCAATATGAGTTAAAACTGCGGAGTAATACGTCATCAAAAGTACTGACGAGATATCTCGTCTCTGGCCATACGGGCACTCCGCCATTTGCCGAGATATCTCGTCTCTGGCAACCATCGGGTGAAATTACGTATTACGACTGATTTTGAACGAAACGAAATTATTATCATACGAATCCACCACCTGTCGATCATTTTTCATGTGGTATGTGGTATGTGATGCCTCTTCGATGTATTTTAATAATTAAATCATTTTTATTGATTGAATATGGTCCAGGAAAAAAAATTGCTATGATATTGTATGGTAAAAAAAACCCTCCCATATACACCTGGAATACCGACATTGAGTCGTAAATAAAATAAATTAATAATAATAAAAAATAAAACCCTTTTCCGCACCCAAATGGTGCATAGGGCACTGTGTCATATAAACGCAGTGTTATCTTGATCGTTTTTTTTACACATGAAGGAAAGGTGATCAGCCCTCCGCTTCAGGTACCAGTCCATGGAAATATTGAATAAATATTACAGTGAAAAAATCACTTATATTTATTTTACCCCCCTTGGGAATCGAACCCGGGACCTCCAGAACGGTAGCCGAGCGTGCTGACCATTACACTACGGAGGCGGTTTTTAGTTTAAATTGATATAAAATGGATTAAAAAACTGGATATTGTAGGATCTGTCTTGTAGGATCATCATCACAATTAATTGCTAGAACCGGATAGTACTTGAATTTAACTTGTATGATCCAGTATAATTCATATAAATAAATCACTTTTATCTACATTTTAAGTACGATATGAAATTTTGGTAAATGCTATCGAAAAAATACTCTGTTTACTGATTATTGCTCATATGGTCATGGCTTAGCACGAAAATGCCAAAAGTATGATCGATATAATCTCAATTATCGAATATAAATAAACCCCGAAGAGGGCAACAGGTTGTTGCCGAAACTAGTTGCTTAATAAAAATGTGAGTGGATCAAAACACAAAGTATTTTTATTTCTTGAAATAATATATCAATATGATCCACATAGTTAATGCTTTCAATATTCAAAACAGAATATTAATTCATTTATTAACAAAGACTTGTCCTAAAAAATACGTATTTTTACATAACGTCCTCATTTACATTATAAAATACATTCATATAATCGAAGAAGCTCGTTCTAAGCTGGTAGCTTTGACATATCGCTCACTCCTTTCAAGAACGTCATAAATCAAAAAACTTGATTTTTCAGGAGAACGTTTTTAAAGTTTAAAAATATAATACAATGGATCAAAAATAAATATCAAGCCACTTATTGAATTTTTTATTGTGCAACAGATCTTTTTAGGTTAACCTGAAGGTTTTTTCTCCATTTGAAAAATATTTAGTATATTTAAAAAAATAATTAAGCAATACCTTTTCTTCAAAATTCAAAAACAACACTTTCTGCCCTCTAGCGGGTAAATATTAAGTTAAAAATATGCTTCTTTTGCTGGGATATAGTACATTTTGAGGGCATTCCGAAAACATGCACAACTGAAAATTGACGATTTTTGATTTATGACGTTCTTGAAAGGAGTGAGCGATATACGCGTAGAAAGAAAATTAAAAGAAGGAAAAATAATGGTATGACAGATTAATCGATGTAAACTAAAAAGAAAATGAAAATGTAAGAAGAATTATCATCGCGTATCTCACTCAAATTTCTTATAAAAGATTACATTACATTGCCTCTGTCATTGACAAATTATCATTACAGACTGTCGTTACTACTACTTGTCGATGGTCTGTATATCTGTGTAGACGAGGCGATGAATTCAACGTTGTAACTGATCGTTGTCTGGTTCTCTCGTTTCAGAATCCTTATAAGGTCAACGAGTACCGCCAACCGTGGACCATACATGGTCAAATTAGTTCAAGCTCTCTTTCGTACGTGGTAGATGCAGACGTCGGTAAACCCTGATAAAGAACTGCCTAATAAATTTATACAAAGGTCAAGATCATAAAACGGTAAAACTATTGAAAAAGGCGGTAAATTATAAATAACTAACTATTAAATTACAATTAATAACTAACTAACCATCACGCCGCTTCCCCGAAGGGGTAGACATAGAGAATAGAACACCACACCACTCTGTCTTTGCTAACATTCTTCCCCTCTTCCACGTTCATGCATTTCCTCATACATACCCGCCGATTATTACGACTCCTAACCTGACCACTTTCAAGTATTTGGCATACCTGATCGTGCCATGTTTTTCTCGACCTTCCTCTGCTCCTTTTTCCAATTACATTCGCCTCATAAATTATAAATTATAAATACCTAATGAAAACCCGATATTTGTGTTTTATTCGATAAAGGAATCTGTCGTTAGTTTTTGTAATTGGTGCAAATAAAAATTCTGACTAATGTGAGATTTAAAAAATTGGTTCTACTCTCTTAAGCACTTTTATACAATAGACTAACTAGATTAGGGGTAGTGAACTTGCGGCCCGAGGCCGAATGCGATCTCTTGGCTACTCGATAGCCCAAAAAGTAAACAAAAAGCTTATTTGAAAAAAAATGTAAATTAAGTAACGCGACCTTATGTAGCTTTCTGACATCTCTACATACATAGATGAAGAAGAATATGGAAGTCTGGGCATTTACAGGGCTTACGGCCGTCATAGGCTGGTTTAAGTCACTTTACACACGTGTAATAGTCACCAATTCTACCCATGATTGACAACCACACTAATCAAATTCTTGGAACTTCTAGATACATTGATCAAACTCGAAACACAGTTCTTGAATTCAATAGACTTCAATATGTTGAGATGTAAAAAAATAACTCCTAATTGGAGATAATCCAGATTTGTGAACAAGTATTTGGACACAATCAATATGTTGTACCTTATGTTGAATTTGATCTTTGAATTTAGCCTAAAACTAGACTCTCACTAGAACTTAACTAGAGACATCTCACCAATAGATGTCTCTAGTGAAGTTCTAGTGATTCAAGAACAAGGTTTCTAAATTGGTTCATATATACAGAACTTCCAAGAATTTGAGTAGTGTGGTTGTCAATAATGGGTAGAATTGGTGAATGTTACACGTGTGTAAAGTGATCACTTACAGCCCCGTAAATGCCCAGACTTCCATATTCTTCTTCATCTTTGATGAGATGTCAAAAAATAATATGACAATATTTCCCTTATCTGGGATGCAAAATCAATAAAAATATTTGCCGAAACAATTTTAAAAGACGACGGTGGAACCAAAATGAGTCATTGGCGTGGCTAGAATTATCGTTAGAGTTGTTGCTTTGAATTTTTATAGTTTATTTTTCAGTAGTTGCTTACTTGGTATGCTAGAGACATCTTTTTGTGGCCTTACCGGAGTATTTCTTTATTTAGGACAAAACATTCCAGCGTTTTACTTGTTACTTACTTCTTTTGCATACATAAGTAGGATTTCGAATGTTTATTACATGAGCGCTTAAAGCTACCTACCTAATGGGGCTATTCAGTTACTTGTACGTTAATGTTAAAAGTATAAAAATTGAGACTTACACTAATCTCGTATATGGACATATTCTGTGAGCCTCCGCCGTCCGCCTCCGTAGCGTAATGGTCAGCACGCTCGGCTACCGTACTGGAGGTCCCGGGCTCGATTCCCTGGGGGGGGGGTCAAATAAATATAAGTGATTTTTTCACTCTTATATTTATTCAATACTACCTTGGACTGGTACCGGAAGCGGAGGGCTGATCACCTTTCCTTCATGTGTTAACGATCGAGATAACACTGCGTGTATATGATGCAGTGCCCTATGCACCATTGGGGTGCGGATAAGGGTTTGAATGAAAAAATAAAATTACATAAACGTTTGATCTTGTAAAGAAAAGTCGATACAAGTTTGTGTCGGGTTGTGGCACCGTGGTTAGTGTCGCGGACTCTTGAGTCAGAGTTTCTCGCTTCGAACCCACTCTACCACAATTTGATACCTATTTCTAATCATGAGCCGCTTAGGCTCACAGAAATAGTATGAAATTGAAGTATTTTTGTAAATACTAAAAACACAAATATTTCTCTTTTCTATTTTTTTTTTACAAAAATCAAGCTGGTACAGAATAGTCCCACAATCCTATGCAAAATACTCTTCAATTTGTCACGAAAACATTTGTCCCTTGTGACTGACATGCACGCTTAAAGAATAAACAAAATGTTTTGTATTTTTCTCGAATAATCTAAAGGCTTTTTCGCAAAGTAAGGTGAGTAAGGTAGTAAATTAAATTCTTGGGGTCATTCTTACCAGGTAGAATGATAAAACATTATGTTAAGTTTCTTGTATTTGCTTGTGTGCCAGTAAAAGACAGCGTACTCGAGGCCAAATTTTTCTGCAGGTTCGATTCTTCGTCGCTCGTGAGTTGAATTTGATTATAAATTCTATGAAAGTTTGCATCATACAGAGGTTAGGTGATTATTTTACTTTGAAGTGTATGATTTTTACTTTAAGTTTTACCATAACCTAAAATCTTACCTAAAACCCGGAATCTTATGTTAGATCCCTCGGTGTGTGGAAACAGATGAAGCTAAGACTATGTATCGGGACTCAGGACATAATTTATTCCTCAGGCTACCCTTTTTTTGGGTCAAGGGATCTTGCATCCCTTATGTCACTGCGACCATATTAGGTCTATTGTGACTTCCCTCTGTATTACAGCTCACTGCCAATACCTACATGAGTCATGTAACTCACGACCTGTCTTGGTGGTAGGAGCTTCACCTTCTCGGAGTCCAGTAGAGGTCCTCCAAGGATGTAAGTTCGTTTGTGAGCAAGTGCGTCACAATTGTAGAGAATATGGGTTGGCGTTTCGTTATCCTCCATACAAAATCTGCATAGTGGGGAGTCATGAAGTGAGATTTTTGTCATAGGTTTCCTTAGTCTGCAGTGTCCTGTCAAGGTCCTGGTTAGGATCCCTATTTGTTTTTTGCTAAGCTAAGACAGGCTTGGTGGAAATGGAGCTGTGGTAATAGAAGTAGCCCCACGTATATAATACGTAAGGTGATCTAACCTTGTCTCCTTCTCTCTGGAACAGTTCCCGAAACATCCAATCCGATCCCACACATTCCAAACCCAAAGGCAATGTAGAGTTAATTTATGGACTTAACGATAGCACTCTTTCTCTTTCTTCTTCTTCTTCGTGTACCTTATCAGGACCTCCAACGTTGGCCACCACTATGGCAAATGCTTCGCGGTCATGCGCCGTCCAGAACAACTCCTCTTATCTCGGTCCATTCGCGAAAATTGCGAAGCCACGATGCTTTTTTTCTGCCAGCTCCTCACAGTCCTTGTATCTTTCCCGTCATTATGATTTACAGAATGTAGTATTTCTCTGCACGAAATACGTGAACCAGATATGAAATCTTCCGAACCTTGATATACGACAAGAGTTCTCTGTGTAATCCAGCTCTTCTGAGTACTTTTTCATTTGTGACCCTATCCACCCAGGGAATACGAAACCATATTTCAAACGTTTCAATCCGATTCATCCAGGTCTCAGAGCCACATTGCAATACGGACCACTCTTTACGAGTCTCTGTCGAAGTTTAAGGACTCTTTTTTCATTGCTAGTATTCTTTATTGCATCGATTGTTACTCCACCTCGTAGTCTAATTTCCAGGAGACCTACTACATTTCCAAAGCACGGCCGAGGTCTCGCAGTGGACCCGGCGGTATTCCATCGGCGAATCGGTCGGAGAATTTTAATGCGCGGCTATTTCGTTTTCTAACGTCACCCGGGCACGGTCGGGCGTGCTGTGGACGCCAACAAGAAGGCCCCCCGTGTTGGGAATACTAAACGCGGCCGTAACGTTTCAATTTGCTCGCGCTGGAATCCTGCGAGGGATGAGCAGGAATCCCCACATCCCCACATTCCTGCGCGACATCATGGGAAACTTGAGCCGGGCGCAGAATCTCGGAAGAAAAAATGCAACAAAGGAAGATGACAATAAAATAAATAAAAATATTTCTAGTCAAAATATCCATACATACAAATGATCCTCCACGCAGCTATTCGGAATAACCAGGCAACTGTTTTAATAAAGGTAAAGGTCTACTGCAAACTTGGTCAAGTACATACTTGGAAATCTAGCTTTCAAAACACATTTTTCTTTTCTTTTCTTGTAACTTTTATCTGATATTATAGATGCAGCATCGGGTGCATAAGGCACTGCATTGTATCTACGCGTTATTGGTTACATAAATCCATAGTTATTAGTTCTGCGACATTCTTCTTCTTCTGATGTCTCTCCAACTGATGAAGGTTGGCAGCCGTACTAAGATATCTTAAATGATATGTCCCAAGGCAAAGAGATAGCTCATCAAGTTGAATCCCGCTTCAGTCCCTTACTAGAGACTTCTTACATCTCTTCTGCGTTCTATTTCCCCATCCTTATTTCCTAAGCTATTACCGGACCTCATGGTACTCAACTTTCTGTCTATCTACTCAGTTCCTAATACCGATCAACTTATAAATATTATTAGAGACATTACTATCTATCAAAAGAATCCCAACCTCCATCCTATCCATCAAACCTCCTCCTTAGTTTTTCCCTCTACCTCCTTCCCTAAACCCCCTTTTTCCTTTGCCTTCCTTTGTAATTTATGTTTTTTTTTGTGTTCAAGTACTATCTACTCTCTGATTGCAAACAATATGGTATAAAATTTTTGACCTATATCACTAGTCTGTTTTTGGTGGTAAGAAGAAATTGATTTTTAGCAATGAGCCAGCCAATGTACTTACTTCTTATCTGTACATGAAGTTTTAATAAAATAAATATTAAAGCCTCATTCGCTTTCCTTGAATCTAGGCGTCGAAAAGACTAACAGCAAGGAGTAGTTGTTGATTGCATACCCCTTATCTTGCCAAGTATGTTATCTTTTTGTAATTCTTTTTCCATCGCCAATTTTTAATTCTTAACCAGCAAAACACGACAATCTTATCACACCTATAAATAGTTATCGGTCTGAGAATGTTTGTTTTCTTGTTACGTGGCGTGCTATCTTCCACATCCCACAGTTTGGTACACATCACCAGCCAACGGATGTAAACATTGAAAGATTAGATACAGTATGCTTATTCTGCGAATACAGCATAATATTTATTCAAGTAACCAAAAAGGTATCTAAAAAAAGAGCGTCTTAACGTCTCAACTTTCTAGCAAAATGAATTCCTGGACTTGAAAGAAATCTCGATCAATCAAGTTACATTTAATAGGACCCTGAAGGTGTGAAGCCATGATAAATAGGGTAAGAGTATATACTAACTCCGCCTCCGTAGTGTAATGGTCAGCACGCTCGGCTACCGTTCTGGAGGTCCCGGGTTCAATTCCCAGGGAGGGGGGGTCAAATAAATATAAGTGATTTTTTCACACTAATATTTATTATATTACCCTGGACTGGGTAATATTGAATATATACTGGAGGGCTGATCACCTTTCCTTCATGTGTTAACGTTCAAGATAACACTGCGTTTATATGATTCAGTGGCATATGCACCATTGGGGTGCGGATAATGGTTTGAAAAAATAAAAATAAATTATATATAAGTACTAACTAAAAGTAGTCGTATTTGCATGATTACTAGATATAGAAAATGTGATTGAACAACTGCTTGATCCACAAATGTGGTAAGATGGAAACGTTCCAGTACGACAGCACTGATGAACGATTCAAGTTATATGAAAAGAATGAAGACAATTTTTTTTATATTTCGTAAGTTTCTTCACGGGAAGACGTAGTACATTCCGAATCCTGGCAGCCGTTATGGCGAGGATTTCAAAGTGTTCTTTTGGTAAAAACAATGTTCAAAAATACGTATTTAATCGAAATTCTTGACAAGATATAAGTATGTATGTATTGTTTTTCACTGTATTTATCTATGTCTCCAATTCTTCTTTGTCGTTTCCGTCATGATTGGGGATCATGACCTTTCTGAAACCTCAGGTGGGTCATTTTTCTCCATCAGCTCTGTCCTGTACCATTTGGATAGCGGATGAAAGCGAGACTAGCCAAGACCTTGGATTTTTCCATTGCTCTTTTAAAAAATTACGAGTCTTTTCTGCACATCAAAAGAAAAACTAATACGAATATTTCCACATTGCTATTATTATTGAATGTTTGTACTTTGGCAATTTTCACTATTATTTTTTTCCTTTGCATTTTCATTCACGTATTTTTCAGCTGATAAGACCGTATTTTCACGGTCACAACTTTTCCATAGTACATATTTGTATGTGCAATGTTTATATCGCTGTTAGATAACACTCAAAGCGTACTGTATCGACCTATACATGTGCACTTTTCGCACAAAACTATATCCATATGTGCAGTTTATGCATTAAGATAAGATATTTAAATATTGATCCTAAAAAGTAATCTTTCTATTTGAACGTACAAGATACATAACTCAACACACGCCTTCGATCAATACGATACCTTATAATAGTAAAAAAGTGATAAAAGACTTATTTGATACTCTTTGTTATAGTACCTTATACATAATTGGCGTTAAAAGGATAATTTAATAGTAAATTACCGTCGGTTTGTACCTCGTTTGCTTAAAATCCATATAAACGCAACCAGTGTCTTTACGTTTGACAAAATTTCCAACGAAAATTAGTAAAACTGTGAAAAAATCTATATTTTTTGCACATATCGCTCACTCCTTTCAAGAACGTCATAAATAAAAAAACTTGATTTTTCAGGAGAACCTTTTTAAAGTTTAAAAATACAATACAATGTATTAAAAATAAATATCAAGCCACTTACCGAACTTTTTACTGTGCAACAGATCTTTTAGGTAAAAATATTTAGTACATTTAAAAAAATATTAAACAATACCTTTTCTTCAAAATGCAAAAACAACACTTTCTGCCCTGTAGCGGGTAAATATTAAGTTAAAAATATGCCGCTTTTGCTGGGATATAGTACATTTTCTAGGCATTCCGAAAACATGCACAACTGAAAATTGACGAATTTTGGTTTATGACGTTCTTGAAAGGAGTGAGCGATATCTATACTCTCATTCATTTAAGGCACGTTGACTGTTGATTTTAGTACAAATAATTGTTATTTATTGAACTTTTTACAATGGCTTATTCTGAAAACACACGAGATACATATTTTAAAAATTGAGAAAAAAGTTATATAAAACATTATTTATAACCCTGTTATAACAGATTTGCGTTTTTTGTTTATTTTTTCTAATGTTAAAAATAATTAGTATCTACTTTTATACAATATACCCATAATTGTGGTATTCCTATTATTTTCCTATACCATTAGGTAGGTGCTGCCCTGAAGAGAGGCGTACTAAAATCTTCGACAGAACTATCTTGACAACTAATCCTAATATTATATCAATATTACAGGAAAGCTGCGCCTAGTCGTAATAAACTTTGATGCAAAGAACAGCTGATAACATATTTAATAAGTTTTTTTAAATTCTCTTTCGTATACATATGCATACATGTGAAATGTATGTTACGTATTTATATACATCATCTTGACCATCGTTATGCCGACAACATGCTTCCTCAGCGAATATCAGTGCATCTCAACCTTTTCGCTACTAACACCCGTTAAAAATATTACTAAGTATTTTTAATTTTATACTTAATTTCTGCCAAGTATTCTATTGCACATCAAATTAAGGGTTGGCATGTGACAGTTATTAAATATAATTTAAATGTAACTTTGTTTTAAATCACTATAAATTTATAGTGATTTTAAAACAAAGTAACATTTCAATTATAAAATGGAAAATCACAAAGTTAGTGCTTCAAATATAAATCAAAGTTATTAAATATTCGTCAGCTTACTAACAGTCTTTCGCAATTGTATTAAGTTTTTTTGAAACAATTGACATATTCTTCTTCTTCAAACCCTTATCCGTACCCCAATAGTGCATAGGGCACTGCATCATATAAACGCAGTGTTATCTTGATCGTCAACACATGAAGGAAAGGTGATCAGCCCTCCCCTTCAGGTACCAGTCCAGGGTAATATTGAATAAATATTAGAGTGAAAATATCACTTATATTTATTTGACCCCATCCTTGGGAATCGAACCCGGGAGCTCCAGTACGGTAGCCAAGCGTGATGACCATTACACTACGAAAGCAGATATAGGCATCTAAATATACCATACTAAAACATTCAATGAATTAAAAATTACAATACTGTAACATTTTGTACTTAGCAAAAAAAACAAAAGCCTGAAATAGTTCATCCCTTTAAAAAGAGGACAAATTCTTTCTTTGCTCAATACGATAGAGCACTGTGACAAATCCTATTAAACGTGGATATCAGCATTATAACAGCGACTTATTTGCTACTACCGATACCAAAAAATGTTATTGAACTCACCGTAATGTTTTTATGGTTTTGCTGGAATGGTGCCAGAATTAGGATGGAGCCAAAAACTCCTAGGCTTACCCTATAAGATTTGATCATCTTTAGTTCTGTTTCTGTATGTGTATATATATATATATATATATATATATATATATATATATATATATATATATATATATATATATATATATATATATATATATATATATATATATATATATATATATATATATATATATATATATATATATATATATATATATATATATATATATATATATATATATATATATATATATATATATATATATATATATATATATATATATATATATATATATATATATATATATATATATATATATATATATATATATACATACATATATATAAATATATATATATATATATATATATATATATATATATATATATATATATATATATATATATATGTATATATATATATATATATATATATATATATATATATATATATATATATATATATATATATATATATATATATATATATATATATATATATATATATATATATATATATATATATAGTTTTCAAGGATTTTCATCCATTTTTTTTTTCAAATCCTAACACTATATGTCGCCTGCATTATCTTTCAACTCTTTCACAAAGCTTCTTCCTCTATCTCTCTTTCCTTCTATTTCCCCTCTATTATTGTATCGTCGTCGAGCTGGAGGATATGTCGTATCATCTTACTACTTTTGTTTTTTTATTGATTCTGATAAGGTTATTTTTTCTTTCATTCTTCTTAAAATTTCTTCGTTGGTCACTGTTTTCATCTCTCAACACCACAACTAAAATATTTAATGTCTCTATCTCTCTTAATCACTGTCCAGAATTCATTACCATAGAGTCTATACTCCAGACAAAGGTTTTAATAAATTTATTTTTGGATTGAAAACATTAGGAAGAGTTCTTTAAGGTGGCAGTGCATGTGGGGCGAATGGATAATGAGAGAATGACTAGCCAAATTTATGAGTCTAACGTGAGCGGGAGAACAAAACGAGGACAGCCGAAAAAATCTTGGTACGATCAGATCAGAACCTAAAATCTGGTGGTGTTTGCGTCATTGGAGGGCATGTATGATTAGATGTATGGATGTGAAGGAAGCTAGGAGTGTACGGCTGTCCAAACTCAAAACACAGTAAGGGACAGTAAAATCTACTTAGTCCAAAAATGAAAAAAAAACGTGCTACACAAAATTTCCCTTACTGTGTTTTGAGTTTGGATAGCCGTGTATGTCAGAATAGAGGAGTGTTGCGTTCCATCCTCTCCGCCTATCGCTGCGGCGAAACAGCATGATGGTAGTTTTTTTTAAATTGCTTTGTCATTTGGGGATTTAAAGTAATATTTATGTAATAAAAAATATAAAAGTATAATTTATCAATCCAAATTATCCAATTTATCTAGTGCTGATGTATCTAAGGTTGATCAAAATATCATTGTTTTAATATGTCATATCCATTATTCCCATATGCGTCATTAAACTCTCATATGCATTACTCTCGAGCCACAGTTACGCAAGCAGTGAAATTTGAACACATGTTGATAATTAATATTTTTTGTTCCAAATAACTTACCTGCGGATATCCTAACGCTAATACATCCGGAAACGTTCGTATTTTACCTCTGTTATACATTTTTTCCCGATCAGGTGTTGGCCGTAAAATAATAATTAGTTATTCACCTGTCCCCTTCTGATGCACCTGTACTCTCTGCTCTCTGCTCTCTGGTCTCTGCATGTGTGAGGCGCACGTATCCTTGCACACCTGGTGTGATGCGTGCGCGTCAACTTACTCAAGACATTCAATGGGGGTGTTTGCTGTTAAAGGCGCAAATACTCGTACCGATTGCATAATATCGATGATGCTCTATCTATCATATGTCGCTCACTCCTTTCAACAACGTCATAAATCAAAAATCGTCAAATTTCAGTGGTGCATGTTTTCGAAACGCCCTGAAAATGTACTATATCCCAGCAAAAGCGGCATATTTTTAACTTAATATTTACCCACTACAGGGCAGAAACTGTTGTTTTTGCATTTTAAAGAAAAGGTATTGTTTAATTTTTTTTTAAATATACATAATATTTCTCAAATGTAGAGAAAATATTCAGGTTTTACCTAAAAAGATCTGTTGCACAGTAAAAAGTTCAATAATTGGCTTGATATTTATTTTTAATACATTTCATTCTATTTTTAATCTTTAAAAACGATCTCCTGAAAGATCAAGTTTTTTTGATATATGACGTTGTTGAAAGGAGTGAGCGATGTATTTGATTATAATCCAGGATTCTGACCTCACATACTAATGAAAGGGAGAAATAGAGAGTCTAGTGAAATTCTAGTGACACTCTTATATTCACACATCAGCATGTGCAGATGATAATGTGGTGTTAGTAGTTTAGTCTTCTAGTCCAGCGCCTCCACGGTGCTGAGTCAAGCGACTACTGTATGAATATGGCTAGCAAAATCTTGTTATATAATATTATGATTAATGAGCGAAGGATAAAGTGGCTACTTGGCGTATTCTATTTATGGATATTATTTGTACAACATGTGACAGGCTTGATAAACATTACTATTCATTAGTTTCTGCAAATTCTGCAATGACATAAGAGGGCGATGTGTTCATGCTCCATGCCATTACCTACTTGTAACCGTAATTGGACTGTATAGTATGTACTAGAGATAACTTATTAATATGCGCAAATAATCAATTCTAGCTTGATATATCTAAATATATCAGTGATTATTGATATTGCTCGTCAGATAATGGTATTGAAACTCGACAGGATCCCTAGATACAGTTACGTTCAAATATGAAACAAATCATCGAAAAAATCGAGGGCATAATAAAAATCGAAAAACGTTTTATCGTATATTACTGAAAACTTGTCAGATTTACACTGGTCACTCCTTTCAACAACGTCATATATCAAAAAACGTAAATTTTCAGTTGTGCATGTTTTCACTAATGTACTAAATCCCAATAAAAGCGGCATATTTTTAACTTAATATTTACCCGCTACAGGGTAGAAAGTGTTGTTTTTGCATTTTTAAGAAAAGGTATTGTTCAATACTTTTTTAAATATACTAATTTATTTTCAAATGGAAAAAAAACTTTCAGATTTTACCTAAAACGATCTGTTGCATAGTAAAAAGTTCAAAAAGTGGTTTGATATTTATTTTTCATACATTTTATTATATTTTTAAATTTTAAAAACGATCTCTTGAAAAATCAAGTTTTTTATGACGTTCTTAAAAGGAGTGAGCGACATGTGACCTTTCAAAAAATTACTTTTCGAAGAAACGACACAACAATAACAGTTAGTTCATTGAAATTTTTGACGCGTTTTAATTGTATTTCATTTATGAAATCGAAATTATAAAAAAAAATTAAATGGAATCCAGAATGGTAATTTTAACGCACGATGCGGATCGACTGCGCCGTTAGTTTATATAGTTGGATTAGATGAAAATTGGATTTTATTAATCATTTTCGAGATCGCCTTGCCAGAAATGGTAGCCCTATTTTTTATTTATCCATCCGTATTCTGAAATCCTGTTGAAGTTTTACAAGAAGACCACAAAAAAGAGTAAACCGAATACTTTTTATTTATATCTTATCATTTGCTAGTAAATTACCGTGTGTACTTAAAGTCAAGATAAAGGCAACTCATTACATTATATTAAATTATTAATAAATGATAACGAATAGATAAATGAGAACAACACGTAGAAGTTTGGATACACTCCGTAATTTCTACATTTCCTCGTTCAAGAAACGCCGTTTGACTGTTTTTGTTGTTATTGCATTAAATAATGCTATTTATGTACTTTTTTCCATTCCTAACTAATATAAGATGAAAACATTAATTTAATTTGCTGATAATGACAAATTAAGATGATACTAAAAGTTGCAATGATCCAAAATCACTAACGAAGACACAACAGGACAAAGATTATATACTAGCAACGGGAATATGCTTTTCATGGTTTGAAACTAACCTAGGCCGTAGTTGATTCATTTTGACACTATGTTTTTACAATTAAAAATACTCGACGATGATATTTAACTTATTATTCTTATTTCACAGGCATAACAAAATGAACACGTGCCTGTGCACGTGTTCATTTCTATACACAACTGCACTTTCGTCTAAAATGGGCATGTCAGGTCACAAATAAGCTGTCTCACCATTTTAAAACAATCAATAATAATTGCAATTCACGGAACTCTCAAATCTTATCTGATATGCCCACATTGTAAAAATCGTTGATCTCTTAATCTGATTGCTCCAATTCTCGTTACGTTATCAGTTATCTATAATCCGACACCGTTTGGCAATAACCGATGATTGATCTAATAATTTAGTACACAAATTACGCAGACAACTCCAAACTTTCCGCTGTTTTTACACTTTTATCGCGGTTTATTAGAATTCCGATGCTGAATGATTTATGCGCCTCCGTTATCGCTATATTTCTTTTAATATCACCACCATTGTTATTTTTTCAATGGTTAAATCGGCGAATAAACAATAAGCGTTCGTCCCGATGTATGAGGTCATTGCCAAGGACTCGCCGAATGCCACATAAACGTACTTGTACATATCAGATACGGACCCAAACACGATGTTTTGTTCCAATATTATGTCATATCCCGTCATAACAACTTTATGTTTTCCGTTTAAGATACCGTTATCAGAGAAGCGAATGTTTTTGCTTAAAACTTGCTGTTTGGCACTGATCAATGCTCAGGATCGTCAGTTTCGTTGTGTCCATTCTCTCCCCGCCTGGATTGTGTGGGTGCATGATTCTTCTCCATTCCTATTTAATTACATTATTACTGGAAGGATCCAGTTTCTGGCCAAGTTGACGGCAGTGCGAACTCTTTTATTTGGTCACTCCATATTGAAGGAGATCGTTCTGTTGTTTGTTTTTTTCTCAAACTCATTTTGTAGCCTAAAGCACCTTAAGTAGGAAAGAATCCTTTTCTACATGTTGATAAATACTATCGCGTTTTATATATTTATTAACATAGTGCGTTAGAACTTGGATCTGAAATTAATTAGACAGATTCGATACCCGCCAATTGTAAAATAAATTCAAGAAATATTTATTTTCAATTGGTCGGGGTATTTGTGATGCATTTTTTACATGTTCCTTCCCTAGCCTTCCTATCCTACCTGCAGACAAGCCTCTAGAAGAAGAGACGTTAGAAGAGGATTATTCCTTTAGAAAAAAAACAGTATCAGATTATCTTCATTTCATAAGTAATAAAGCTAGACATTCTCGGTAGAAAATCAAATTGACACGATCGTAAAGAATAAAGATTTTTATTGTTATAATATGTTTTTTACACTTCGATCTGAGGCTGCTTTAGAGAAAAAAGTAATATGAAGAAGGTTCAGCGGCAGATGGAAATAAAGCAGGTGGATTTGATAAATAAATGATTACATAAAAGCAGCATGCAAAACCATAACTCAAATTAGACCTTAAACGACAATTCTTTTTAAACAAAAAGTCCTAACCGTTTCCACAAACATTTCTCTATCATTGTTCTTCTTCATCATGTGCACTCATGGTTCCCCAGACCTCGGCTCAGACCATGGCTTGAGACTCCGTATCCTGCACTATCTGGAACAGTTGCTGGACTCCTCTCATCCAGTGGACGGTCCAGTCGTATACTTTTTCAAGCCAGGACGGTCGCCTCCTTTCAATACCAGGTCTTCTTCTATCTTACCCTTAGCAATTAAAGAAAGTACTTGGTATTTCCCACTACGTTGTACCCGACCAAAATATGCCACCAAATTAAACGCGTTTTTCTTAGTATCCATTTTTAAGTTCTCGAAACTGGAATTGTTTTTGTTTAAAACAATATGCGTATTTAGCATTGCAAATTATATTTAACATTAAATAATTCGGTATTGTGAATGAAATTAATGTTGCATTAATATCAGATGGCAGTGAATGATTCAAAAGTTACCTGTTCGGCTATTGTATGCAAATTGGTTTCTCGGAAAATATGCGAATTTACCGACAATTTATGCATTTACGCATTTAGATTTATTACTCATATTATTATATAAGTAACATACATTGTCAGACTTATTATGTACTATGGTAAAAACTGATATTTTCCAATCTCTCTAAACAAACAAACACACGAATAGCGAATATTATCCGGTATGGAAATTTTAAAATTTGTCCGATGATAAAAGATGGCTAGATATAACTTTATATTCAGCATATAACATCGAAAGATAATGAGAAAAGAGTGATAAGTATAATAAAACTGGAGTACTTTGGCTACTATGAGGGGATAGAAATACGAGGTAATACAATTCATACGATTACATATTTATTATAAGGCAAAGTGGAAAGTAAATGCAGCGTAGGAAGAATAATAAAATAAAATAGAATAGTCCGCCTCCGTGGCGTAATGGTTGACGTGTTTAGCTACCGTGCTGGAGGTCCTAGGTTCAATTCCCTGGAGGGGGTGAAAATAAATATTATTGATTATTGTGAAATCGCGCATACTGTGTTACGAGTTTGATCAATATATCTATTGTAGAAGTTTCAAGTGAATGGTGTGGTTTCAAGTGAATGAGTGAGTGTTGCAGTTGTCAATCATGGGAATAATTTGTGAATGTTACACGTGTGTAAATTGATCACTTAACCAAGCCTATGACGGTCGTGAGCCCTGTAAATGCCCAGACTTCCATATTCTCCTTCATCTATGTTGAAATGTCAAAAAAATTCATGGAAAAATGGCTCCTAATTGGAGATAATCCAGATTTATGAACAAGTATTTGGACGCACTTCAAATGTTGTAAATTTATATGAATGCATAAAGCAGAAATTGTACAGACGGTTCCTATCAGCCATCGGCCGTCATTACAGCTACACTTTCCGTTTCGCGGCAGATAATAATTGCAAGTAAGTGCACCTGATTGCATGCCTCGCGAGGTGGGTTGGCGAGTGCACACTGCAGATAGTGCAGCCCTGCATGGGCAAGCGTGCAGTGACACACTTTAAGGTGACAGTTGCCGACTAACGGCCGCGGTCGGCACCATTCCGTCGTATCGTCGTCTGCAAGACACGCTGCGTGAACGTAATCACCGCGTGCCTCGGTATCTACCCGTGACATGCGATATAACAATTAACCTCTGCTAATAATAACCACCGCTAATAATATCTGCTATCATGTTGGAACGATAAACTGTCCACGAGCTTTCGGTATTATAAATATCAATTCTTCTTCTTCTCCTTCTTCTTCTTCTTCTTCGTCTTCCTTTCCTTCTTCTTCTTCATTAGCCCTCTGTCCTCCACTGCTGGAAATATACCTCTTCCGTGTTCTTCCATTACCTTCGGTCGGTTGCTGCTTGCAGCCAGTTTCTACCCCCCATAGCGACTATGTCGTCGGACCATCTCTTTTGGGGTCTTCCAACGCCTCTTTTGTTCTCCCAAGGTCTCCATCTTCAAAATTTCCACGCGTTTTACGCCTGTTCCTTCTTCTTCTTCTTCCTGGCTCTATCCCAACTTATCGTCTTTTTAAACTCTCCTCGTCCTCAGGTTGTCGTCTTTCTATCTTGGACAACGTTACCTAGGCCATGCATCCGAATCATGTTTTCTTTCTTCAGCATCCAAGAGTTCTTTGATCGTCCTCTAGATGTTATTTGAAGAACATTCACGGCGATTGTCTGGTTCGCAATATAGTTATCAGGTTCTCTGCATCCTATGTGCCCATACCATCTCAATTACGACTAAAGTTGATTAAAAATAATCGTTAATGGAATTTATCCAACGAGTATGTATTTATGTTTTGTTTAGTGATGAGAATCGAAGCATTTACGGCATTTTATACAACTCGTAATCCGAGCAAATTGATAAAACGCAGACACATTTCCGTAGAAACATTAAGGTATTATAATTTTTGATGGATCCGAATTTTTATCCCAGGTGCATAAAATAATTACAGAGTAAAGAATTGCATTTCCAGTCAAGGTCTAAAGGTGCATTTAGAACATCTGTCGCGTCTGTTTGGTATGAAAACAATAAAAAACGTATTACTTGATTTGAAATTAATTAAGATGTATATTTCTGTTACGAAATGGTATAAATGGAAATGGTATGTTTATTTCTGTTACAAAAAGTACAGTAAAACCTCGATATAACGGACTAATTGATGGGAGGGGGTGCTCGTTTACGCTGAAAGTTCGTTATATAAAGAAAAGTTTTAAATAAATTTCAAAAACTTAAAAATAAAATATGAACACTTTATGTAGGTATAAATAAACAATTCAAAACAAACAAAATTATATTCGTTGTTTTCGGGCACTCGTCACTTAGTTTTATTTGCACATTTGAAGTTTGCTGTTTTTTTTTTTTATAATCAACTCTCCAAAATAACGAAAATGCGTATAATAAAGTTTAACTTCGTTATCTGACATTATGTTATTGACATTATTTTGTCTGCCTCCGTGATGTAATGGTTAACGTGTTTTGCTACCGTGCTGGAGGTCCCGGATTCGATTCCCAGGAGGGGGGGGGTGAAAATAAATATTACTGATTTTTTTCTCTAATGTTTATTTGATATTACCTTGGACTTGTCCCTGAAGCGCAGGAGTGATCACCTAGCCTAGGGGTTAGAGTAGTAGATGTTATTAGAACGTTGGGATGTGATACATAACTTCATTTTTGGAAGGCTAGGTGCAGTCTACGAACAGGACGGCATTATGTCTCAAATTCTAGTGCTAAACGTCATTATCATCGCTGCTAAAAATTGTTTACACGCGGCGACACTTGAATTTAAGCATGTGTAATATTAACAGGACGTTTTTATATATTTTACCGGATTTTTGCCCGTTATAGTGGGGACTGACCCGAGCATTTCGTCGTAACGTAACGTCGTTCGCTCGCGGCGAGCATTAGCGAGCATCCGAAACTATGGATGGAGCGCTCGGCTCGCTGTACTGACTGCCTGAATGTTCGCATCGTAACGTGTTACGTCACGACGAAATGGCTCCGGTCAGTCCCCACCATTATATCCCAAGTACGTTAAATAGAGGTCCGTCATATCGAGGTTTTACTGTATTTATTCGATAATCACGTGATAGATTACTCTTTACCACGTATAAGATAAACGCCGACAGTAAAATAATGAATGGCTATCTTTTTGCAACAATTTCTCCGTTCGACCTTTCTTGATCCTTTCTAGCAAAATTTCGAGATAAAACAAACAAAATGCTCCGTGTTTTCGAGAATATTAAATATTTAATAACCAATTTTACGACAATTATGCAATCGGCGGAAACGAATTTAATCGTTAATTTTATCGTCGTGGATAGCCTTTCGTGACTGTAAATAAGATGGCGTCATGCGTCAGTGTGACTCAAATAACTTTTGATTACGTTTCGCATAAAGGAAATGTATTTTTTAATATCCTTTCATAATATATTTGTCCGCCTCCGTGGTGCAATGGTTTGCGTGTTAATCTACTGTGCTGGAGGTCCCGGGTTCGATTCCCAGGGGGAGGGGCATAAAAATAAATATGTATGATTTCACACTCATATTGATATTTATTTAGTATTGTATTACTCTAGACTGGTCCCTGAAGCCCAGGAGTGATCACCTCACCTTCATGTAAGTAACGATCGAGATAACACTGCGTATAAACATATCGTATTGACGATGCAGTGCCCTATGCACCATTGGGTGCGGATAAGGGCCAGAAGATATAGATATGCCCTCTAATTACAAACGCTTATCACTAGTGTGTTTTTTGTTAGTTAAAAGATATTTGTCCTTGGCAATAAGCTCGCCGATGTACATACATTCTGTACAAGAAATCTAAATAAATAAAATAAATAAAAGTTGGGGCGGCAGATGTATTGGTAATGTTTGAGAATTGTTATTAGGTGCATATATTAGCCGAATAAACAGTAAGAGTAGTTATGTGTAGAAGAAGGAGGATATATGGAAATATTGGTTGATGCAAAAGTTTTGACCGTTTTTTACATATATTTTTTTTAATTTTTTTTTTCTTGTGTATTATTTATTTAATAAATTATATAATTTCCATCAGTTCTTATAACCTTCTCCCGTCTTTCTATCAACTTATTAATACCAGTAGTATAAAATTCCGTGGATTTTGATGCGAATAATGAAGTAAGGGATGTTTTTACCTGCTCTATTGAATAATTTTTTTCATCATTTAAATTTTTTTGCAGTGATCGGAATAAATAAAATTCAGAAAGAACAAGATCTGGAGAATACAGTGGATGCTTGATAACATCCCAATTTAACTCATTTAGCTTGTGTTGGGTCATCATAGCCACATGTGGTCGCGCGTTGTCGTGATGAAACACTGCCCCTTTTCTGTTTACCAATTCTGGTCTATCCTTTTGAAGGACCATGTTCAATTTGGATAAATGCTAACAATATCGTTCTGCTGTACTTGTCTTATCGTGTTCCAAGATTTCAAATTACACAATACCCTTATTATTCCACCAAACACAAAGTATAACTTTTTTTATGGATTTCGGCCTTCGAAGTTGTTAATGGGGCTTGTCCAGGTATAGTCCAATGTCTTTTTCTTGTCACGTTGTTGTACACGACCCATTTCTCATCTCCCGTCACCAAACGATGCAAAAAAGGTTCATGTTTTTGTCTCGCACTCAAAGCAACGCGCGTTGAAACACGATCCAATAAATTGGCAGCCGACAATTGAGAAGGTATCCGAACGTCGTACCGCGAAACCATTTCCATACGCTTCAAATGTCTTAATGCGATTGTTTGGTTGACTCCCATCATTGACACAATCTCTCTGATGGTTAGACGTGGATTGGTGTCAATTATGACTTTTAATTCCTCTTCATCAGACTTCAATGGCCGCCCGGTACGTGGTTTATCAATGAGTGAAAAATTTCCAGATCGGAATTTTGCAAACCATCTTCGTGCCTGTCGAACTTTGATGACATCTGCTCCGTACACTTCACAAATGTTTTTGGTTGCCACACTCGCGGTATTGTCTTTACGGAATTCATAAAGTAAACAATGACGTAAATGCACTTTATCGAACGACATTTTGAAAAAATACAAGGGGTTATTACTGTACTCTGGCCAGGCCAAAACTGAATAGAAAGTAGAGGGAAAGCATCCTTTATACAATGGAATCATAAAAAAGAAGATACTATTCATTATTTATGAAAAAAATTTTTTTTTACCTGGGATCATAAAAAACGGTCATTACTTTTGCATCAACCCAATACATATGAATAAGGAAGGTGGTATTCCTGCAGTCCCAGTGGACCGATACATCTGATGGGAATGATAATTCAGTGGAACGGACGCACAAGAGTAACCGTCCGAAAAGTGCCTAACAAATCGCTCACTCCTTTCAAGAACGTCATATATAAAAAAAAATCGGCAATTTTCAGTTGTACATGTTTTCGAAATGCCCAGAAAATGTACTATATCCCAGCAAATGAAGCATATTTTTAACTTAATATTTACCCGTTACAGGGCAGAAAGTGTAGTTTTTGTATTTTGAAGAAAAGGTATTGTTTAATTATTTTTTTAAACATACTAAATATTTTTCAAATGGAGAAAATACCTTCAGGTTTTACCTAAAAAGATCTGTTGCACAGTTAAAAGTTCAATAAAGGGCTTGATATTTATTTTTAATACATTGTATTATATTTTTACTCTTTAAAAACGTTCTCCTGAAAAATCAAGTTTTTTGATTTATGACGTTCTTGAAAGGAGTGAGCGAAATTTGCAAAAGGCAGACATCCATATTCTTCTTCATCTATGTTGAACGTTAAATTCTGTACAAAGTGGTCACTAAACTAGTCTATGTCGGTCGTAAGCCCTGTAACTGCGCAGACTTCCATATCCTTCTTCATCTTTGTTGAGAAATGTTTGAAAAAGAACAAAAATGTTTGAAAAATATGACTACGGAAACATATGTGGCGAATGTGAGCGGAGAACAGATCGAAATCGGCCGAAAAAGACTTGGTACGATCAGATCAATCAGAACCTAAAATCTGGTGGTGTCAAAAGTTATGTATGACTTCTGTCATACATAACTTCATAACGTCATACATATATATATATATATATATATATATATATATATATATATATATATATATATATATATATATATATATATATATATATATATATATATATATATATATATATATATATATATATATATATATATATATATATATATATATATATATATATATATATATATATATATATATATATATATATATTTATATATATATATATATATATATATTTATATATATATATATATATATATATATATATATATATATATATATATATATATATATATATATATATATAAAAAACTTGATTTTCCAGGAGATCGTTTTTAAAGTTTTAAAATATAATACAATGTATTAAAAATAAATATCAAGCCACTTAGTGAACTTTTTACTTTGCAACAGATGTTTTTAGGTAAAACCTGAATGTTTTTTTTTTAAATAATATAATAAAACAATACCTTTTTTTAAAAATGCAAATACAACACTTTCTGCCCTGCAGCGGGTAAATATTAAGTTTAAAATATGTCGCTTTTGCTGGGATATAGTACATTTTCTAGGCATTCCGAAAACATGCACAACTGAAAATTGACGATTTTTGATTTATGACGTTCTTGAAAGGAGTGAGCGATATATAACTATATGTATGGATGTGAAAGAAGCTAGGAATGTATATTAGGGCATAAGAGTGTGGTGTTCCATCCTCTCTGCCTACCCCTGCGGTGAAACGGCGTTGTAGAAGTAGTAAAAGTATTTTTTTATATTTGAGTTTGCAGCCTGTAAGATTCTCGCATCTTCCTTTGTTAGTTGTTGGGCAGCTGCTCTCTGCCTTTCCGGACGGGCGGTGGTGCATGGTGTGCGTCCGCTGGACCACTGGTCCGCTGGTCTCCGCGACCACCACCGTGACAGTCGGAACCGGAACCAAACGCTGAGGTGCCGGCCTCTCGACGTGCTAAAGATTACCAATTTTGCCAAATCTTTGTACCAACAAAAAATACTAAGGACTGATAGTTATACCCGAGGTATTCTAATCCAGATTTTTTTGTATATACTCGTATCTCAACTGAGATGTAGACGTTTTTTGGCAAAGAAATTGTGCATAGGGCACTACATAGCATGGAAACAGTGTTATTTTTTATTTTTAATTACGTGGAGGCAAGATGATCAGACCAGCGATATGTACTCGTATATGTTTATAAAAATGTTCCACTGAGTATCAGCAAAAACATTTTTTTAATTTTTTTAAAAATATTTTATGAGTGTGTTGAAATATTAAACATATAAATCAGAAGAGCATCGGAGAACCAAAAGAAGATAAAAATAAGTGTCGTCAGAGATTTGGCAGGTACAAATATTGAAATGTAGAAAAGTTCATTGATATCCATTATCAAAATTGGAGGACACGAATAAAGATAAAAGATGATATTATGACAGCAATTCTCTCGTAATCTGAATCCTGAACATCGCGTATTGAATACATACAAATAATATCCATATTGTTATCAGCGATATGTTTATTTACTTCAAATAAATGTAGCTTGTTGTGTCTGGCTGTTAAAGGCTACGCAGTTTGTAAATATTTGATAAATGTTATTATTGCGGAACGAGGTCTGATAACGAATCATTTGCGGTCTTATCTGGTTCCGATACAGAAATAAAAGCAACCTGTTCAACAATATTGTTGCCCTTTGGTTGGAAGACAAATATAGAAAAGAAAGAAGAAAAAGCAATAAACGTCTTCTTCTCCGTCTTATTCCTCATTATTGAGGGTTGTGACCTTTGTGAAAGCAATACACGTAAAGAATCTCAAATCCTCTGGTCGCTACTGTAATGGAATCCCTTCCTGGTGAGAGCCGACAAAACTGTAAGCACACCAGACTAACCGATTTAATTGAAAAACAAGAATGCGCTTAATTAGCTGCTGATATCAATAGTTTTCCACTTCCTCAATGAAGATTGTATGTTTGTCAACAATATCTAATTGGCTTCAAAGTTCGAAGCCAGTTCCTCTATAAAAGCCATTCCTGGTGCACTTATCATTAACAGATGGAGGATGGCTCCAAACCCCTTGATGAGAAGAATACATGCTGTTAAACCTAGTAAAATGCAATCCAGTTAAGGAATCGTAAGATGATTTAAAATTGTAGCTATTGTAAGTACTCGTACTATGGCGAACAATAATATTGACACCGAATATGATTTTTTAGTAATTTTGCAGAATGTAATAAATATGTTGCAGTTATCTCCGAGATTTTGGTCGGTATGTTCAATATACTTGAAAAATATTTAAGAAATAACATAAAATCTTTACTATCGAAAACATTGCCCTACTCTTCACGACATGGTAAGGTGCACGAGATAATCACATGTAATATACAATATACTCGTATACTTGCTCATATATTTTCTGTTATACGTCAACTTCATACTCGTACAATATGATATGTAGGTCTGTATAATCATTGTCATTAATCCCTCTTCTGGAATAGGGTAGGCCGCATGAGAGACCAGACCTTGAGGAAATTACGAGCCAACATCTTTAATATATTATTTTACAAATTATTATTGTTGTTTTTTCTGCGCTGAGGTGTGCAAAGACTGTGACAACACCTGTTAATGAGTAACGAGAAAAGATAAGGCGTTTTAATACTCCCAAATATTAGTAGAATTACTAAACGAACAGCGTATTGAACTGCTAAAAGGTTATGCTAAATTGTTTAAGCTTGATCTGTTACAGTTACAATTAGATTATGGAATGAGGACGTGAGTAATGTTATGAGAAAAATAAAGTTTATCTCAATTTCTTTTAGTTGCTGCTGCTCTTCTCTGGTGTTCGTCGGTTCGTCAACGCTTTGCTTTAGTTTATCATCATTTCACTTATCTTGTTTAGTATTTAATTGTATCAACAATTTAACTTTTGCAGTAAGTTTATCGACTTGTTTTCGTCAATTCTATTTTCCGCTAAATGACGCAATGTGCGGGCGATCGTTTAAAGAGACTGAAAGAGAGGCTATATCACGTTTACTTCTTTCATTTATATTGTACATGACACAATGTTATATGAAGATTCAATTGTGAAAGAAAGACACTTTCGTTATTTCACTAAACAGATCCTCTGGCAGAAACTACTCATCCCGAGTATCTTCGAGGTCTAGATTTGAGAGTTGGACTAATGGGACCGTTGGAGATTCCACCAAAATTATTTTACGATACATTAATTTCCTATTGAATTATTTTCTATGACGTTGATAAACTTTACCGAGAAATAAACGCTTGAATATCTTCACATGCAAATATTAAACCAACGCATGAGTAGACATACATTTTTTTATTACCTCATGTGATAAAAAGCAAACATATTTCTTTTATTTAATTCCATTAATAATATTATTTTAAGTCTTTCCGCAGGAAGATAAATGTGTTTTCAGACTCGAGATTAATTTCGTATCTCAGGCACGTGTTTTTGAAGCAATTATATTCTTAAAACCACATAAATTAGGATACTATCTCGTGACTGCTGATAATGTGGATCTAAAAAAACGGTCATATCATTTTTTTATTCCAAATAATTTACTTATCGATTAATATTTGTTTATAACATGTTGCATAAATATATTGAGTCACCTTTGGCGCACCAAGAGGCGTTGTACTATATCCTATTTATAAAAAAATAATTAAATCAATCGCCTAAATAACCGGACGATATTTTTCTGTTGTTAGAAATTATATTATTTGTGATGTGAATATGTTTATTTTACATATACTCGTACGATTGAATTATGACGTTTTCTTTATTATGATTATATCGGTGAAAAACATATTCACTATTTAATTTTTGTGTATTTCAATTAATTAAATTGTACATGATTTGTAATTTTTTATTGAATCAAGTCGATACAAAATATTGTTTTTTTTTATTCATTATTTTGCGTTTTATGGCAATAATAAAATATGAGAAATTTAAAAACATTTGATTTGATGGTTAAATTCAGTGTGTGAGTCCAATAAAAAATGTTAATATCAGCAAACATTTAAAATAAATTTAAAAGGCGGATACTGGGTGTGAGAAAGTATGACTTCGTCAGGATTGAGGACGTCCTCATATCGGTCCTAAAAAGGAGGAGAAGGACATAGTTGGATGTACAGAGAATACCGCCCGAGACCATTAACCTCTCATATCTTCTTCCAACCCGAGGATTTTAGAAAGGGATTATAGACGGTCGGTCTAGGGATGAAGCAAAGAAAATGTTGCGTGGCAGGGTGGGAGATGAGTTGTGGTAGCCTCATGGTCGAAAAAGATTGATAAAAAACACATTTCAAGCATCTTACAAAAGGTGAAAATCGAAAACATTCTAAAAACAAAAAAAAACATACTTTTATCTCTCTTTAGACATGTTTAATTCTGCTTCCTGCAAAATCTGTTTTTTTTATACCATACCCTTTTTTATCTCTTAATGTTTTTAACAGTTATTATAACATAAACGTGGAATTGTTTAATTGGCATTATTTTTATTAATGTAACTATTTTTGTTAATGTAATGTATTGGTTATTATTGTTAATGTAACTTTTGTTTACTATATACATTTTTTAATGTAAAGCTGTACAATTCCCGAACAAGTAAAAATAAAAATAATATATCGGGTATCTTTATAAGCCATATTACACTTAGTTAAATCTTCCGCATCTTAGAAGTACTAGAATAATACAAAATGAGTTACATTCAAGCCAGTCTAAAGGTGGTTGATTCGCTTATAATTTACGAGAAAAAAAGACACTTTTATCATTCTCCATTTCATTAAAGTCTTATAACTCGTTTAAGATTCTGTGGGAAAAAATATAAGCAATCCGATTCGAATCCGGGTACCTTGACCGGCGACCATCCGTGCAAACTGGACAATGAGACTAACTCGTTTTTGCTCATAAAACTTTTTACCAAAGCAAAATTGTGGAAACGAACAGTCTTTGATTGAGCTGTGGTAGTTGCAACAAGTATCATTGTTATCGACTATCTTTTCAGTAAAAACATTTTTAATGTTATATTATAAATATCATGGTATGAATTTCCAACTTTATAACGCATAAAAATCAGTCGCAAAGAATTCAAATGTTCTTTCATACGCAGAATCATGAAACAGTGTAAATGTGAGTTACTTTATTGAAAATTACACTATGATAAGGTAAAAAGGATTAAAGGCTTATAAAAAAGGTAATCACCATCCCAAATAGTTCAGTCTCAATCTTAATCGTTCATTTTTTAATCTTTTTGCCAATTTGTACAATTTGTTGCAGAAAGTTCTTCATTAAAACCGCTAAATTAATAATTTAGTTACCAGGTGTATGATTCAAATAGTGGAAAATAGGAAATCGGACTCTGAATCCCACATAAAACATAAAAACTGTAGCTCAGTAGTGTTGAAGGCGATTAAATAAAGTTTTTTTTTTATCAATAAATAGCTTCTTTATGTAGGTAATATAATTCAAATGGTTCAAAATAGAGAATCGAGTTATGAATCCCAACACAGCAGAGTTGAATCAGTTTAAATCGACACTTTTTTCATCAATTTACAAATACTTCTTGAAATAAAGCACAACGGCAGTGCTTAGCAAAATTCAGTTATTCAATATTCGAGGAATGTAAACTATTGTGGATCAACCAACGAGAAGCCATTTTGTATTCTGGATGCAGAAGTGGAACAAACCGTTGCACACTGCCAGTTGTCGCGGCTGCGGCTGCGCCTCGAATCCGGTTTAGCAATACAACTCTCGTACTTTTTGCGTGCTGTGGCGTGAATTCCGTTTTTGTAGTTCCGACCACAAGAACGAACCGATTATACCGACCGACGTCACATGACCGTGATTTTATAATATTCTTTTTTGTTTCGACCGGACTCCTTGTACCGTTTCGGCCGTAGAATATTTGGGATGCATCGCGCGTGAAGCGTTCCGCGCCGCGAGACGAAAGTCGGGCCCAGTTTTTCATCCGAGACTTCCCAAGATTAGATAACTCACAAGGCTTTGAGAAGATCACCATGACTACGCGAAACAGCTCTTACAGAAATGAAAATTGATCATTCAATCACTGGAGACGAAGATGAAGCCATAATGATGAAGCGAGTCCAAAAAGATTATGGCTCAATCTTTACTATAGACTTTACAATAGACTATCGTAACTGCACTGCAAATAAAAAAATCAAAGTATTCCACCACTTATAAGGAAAGGAAGAAAATTTTCCAGAGATTGATTTATTTTGATTGATCAATAATACCTATCACATAAACAAGGAACTTTTGACTTTTTTTAATACAAGATGTAAAAACGGTTTCTTTGTTTCACTCGAAAACCAGTTTTTATCGCGAAATTTCCCTGAATAATGCATGGAATGTTTTGGACTCCAATATTTGGGCATTCACTTGACCCGTGTTAGTCCTCTTACCCTCTATTCAATTTATCATATTAGTCACATACTTATAGGTTCCGCATAGTATTTTTGATCAATCCGTTTCCATACCGTTCCTGTGATTTTTTACAAATAAATCATTCTTATTCTCTGTATAAGCAATAAAATCGAAATACCAAATTGACTGCTTGTGTCCGTATTCAGAAATTCTGTCAAAGTTTTACCTTGGAACGAAAATACCATACAAAAAGAGATTGTGAGTACGCGCATTGAAGTTTCAAATGGCTGGAAAAAAAATTAAACTGGAGTATTTTCTAATCATTAAGTTTTGGATATTTTTTTTTATAAGTAAGACATGACCCCCTTATCAATCGATTATGGTGTTCAAATAATACATTTTTGACATAATAACATGTATGAAGAAGAAAATAATAAGTCTGGGTATTTACAGGGTTAACGACTTGTCATAGGCTGGTTAAATTATAAGTAGAATATCTCTGTTGAGATATAAAAAAAACTCCTAAAAGGAGTAACCAAGATTTGTGAACAAGTATTTGGACACACTCAAAATGTTGTAAATAATTAGTTGTTTTAAAAAATGCAATTCAAAGATTTAGACTTTAATTTAGTTCTTAAAGGCGGTAAAACCGATATATAATATGTATGGTATATCATCTTCCTCCTCCGCCTCCGTAGTGTAATGGTCAGCACGCTTGGCTACCGACTGGAGGTCCCGGGTTCGATTCCCAAAGAGGGGGTTAAATAAATATAAGTGATATTTTCACTCTGATATTCATTAATATTACCTGGACTGATACCAGAAGCAGAGGGCTGATCACCTTTCCTTCATGTGTTAATTAACGAACAAGATAACACGGCGTTTATATGATTCAGTTTAATTATATTATTATTTTAATTATATTATTATATTATTATTTTATTTAATTATATTATTATTTTAATTATATTAAAATAAAATTTATTTATTTATAATTCAAATACGCATTAAAAGTAAAATTTAAAACGTATACGCTAACAAAAATTCTAAAATAAGCAAGAGTACTCTTATTTTTTGACATCTCATCAAAGATGAAGAAGAATATGGAAGTTTATGAAAATAACTCCTGTAATTGGAGATAATCCAGATATTGTGAACAAGTATTTGGACACACTCAAAATGTTGTAAGAATACTCTTGTTGAAGATGTAGAAGAATCCAGCATCAGAATACCCCTTGCATGGTACAGATCAATTCAGCGTGATATTGTTCAGCATAGCGGTAGCTCTTCCAGCAGGCATAACCATCGGCAGGTTGGTTCTGTACGTGAAACAATCAGTGCCCTATGCACCATCTGGTGCGGATGAGGGTTTGAAGAAGAAGGTAGATATCATCAGTTTATGGTCGATCGACGAAGCACCCTGATCTGTAGTTTCGTCTCGGTCTTCGGTATTCTTATCTCTATATTCATCACCGAGAGCGCGGGTCCGTGAAGCGTTCAGTGTTTCCGTTCCGGAGCCAACGACCTCAGTCATGTCATGGCTCAAGCGACACAGATGCTCTTGCCGCGGAAAATAACATATTATACGAGAATCGTGCAAAGGAGTCACAACAATTGCACGACTGCCATAGTCTGATGAGCGCGCGCATCGACCGAGGAGAGAAAGCAAAAGTTGAAGACGAATGTGTCGGCTGTGCTCGTAGCTCAACCAGAACACGGGGAAGACATACTCGTATGTAGTGTCGTCATGTCGTCCATTTGTCGTTACCACTTCTTGAACGGACATCAAATGCTGGTTCTTACTCAACTACAGTATTATGCGTCGCTCTTGTACTTCAAATTGAATGAATGATGAGTAAATAGGTAAAAAAATATACAAGACATTTGGTTTGTAATTTGATACTTGTTCACAAATCTGGATTATCTCCGCTTAGGAGTTATTTTTCATATGTGGATATAGATGAAAAGTATTCTTCTGGAAATCTGGGCATTTACAGGCCTAAGACTTTCGATTTCTAGGGGGTGGTGAAAATAAATACTAGGAATTCTACACTCTAATGCTTATTTCATATTACCCTGGACTGGTCCCTGAAGTGCAGGAGTGATCACCTTGCCTTCATGTTAGTAACGATCAAGATAAAACAGCGCAGTGCCCTATGCACCATTGGGTGCGGCTCAGGATTAAAAGGAAAGAAAAATTATTATGTATTAAAATTTGAAAGATTTTTGGATTTTCATTTAAAAAATTATGCGGTCTCAAATAAATTGGTGGTATTTACCAAATAAATCTAAAATTAAAAATTGATTGATATTAATTACCACAAGGTGACTGCCGAGCCGAATCCATCCATGACAAGATATTTGGTATTAAATGGACCAAATTCACTAATACCATATACTATTTCTGCCATGATGACGTGGCCAAATTACGATATTTTCATTCCTACCAACCTTCATTGCCCATTTATGTATAGATTAATTAATAGTTTCGTTACTGAGTGACTGGAAAAAGCCCATTGTCACATGAGACGTTTTGAGGAAGTCTTGCTAAATTTGGCCAAATGGATTTTAGCTTTATTTATGGATTTTTATTGTGTGTTTCTTCGCAACCATTCACCTGATTAAACCGACTGCGATCCAATCGGGGTCAAGGATTCGTGAAGTAATCTACTTACATAAATAATATTAAATACTCGTCACTTGTTTTGGTGGAAAATTTGGAAACCAAATTAGATAGTGCGTTATCAACAGACGTATTACCGAATCCACGCTCACTTTTAAAATGTTATTTTCATTTTTTATCGAGATACCGGGCTGGGTACAAACATGGCGTACCTACCTCCACCAAATTGAAAGCTGTCCCACCGCATGCCCAGATCTGATACAGAAGCATCTAGGCTTCCTGACAGATCTGCTATTGAAAATGTAAAACAACATAAAATTGTATCCCGATTTTACTGTGAATTTACATTTAAAAGCTTTCAATATACCTGTCACTGCCAATCTAAATAATACAAGATTGTAAGTCCATCAACAAATTTTCTAGAAGTTCCCCAGTGTAGGCAGTGAAAGGGATTAGTGTTTAGTTCAATTAGTCAGCTAGATCCGATTACGACTCGACGTTGGCCGGTACATAGACGCCCACAACCCCGACCAGCACAGCAGACAGACACGGAACAGTGCAGACATTTACAGAAAATACCTCCACCAATAAAGATATTTCATTTGGATATAATACTACTACTACTACGATCACGCCGTTTCTCCGCAGGGGTAGGCAGAAAGGATGGAACGCCTCCTTCACATCCATACATCTAGTCATACATGCTCTCCGATTACGCAGACTTTTGACACCGCCAGATTTGAGGTTCTGATTGATCTGATCGTGCCAAGTCTTTTTTGGTCGTCCTCGTTCAGTTTTCCCTCATCCTGTATAAAGTATTTCGCAACATAATTTTCTCTTAACCCAGGTAACACACCTGGGTTAAGAGAAAATGACTCCTATAAGGTCCTACGTACATTAAATAGCAACATAACTTTCTTTAAATCTTAACATTTGACGTCATTAATTTTTTTCTTTAAACGCCGTTTTTGTTTTGACAAAAAATAGTTTTTCTTTGAAATAAATATATGATTTTGAAAAAAAAGAGTTATTCAAAGGTAAGGAGTTAAAAATATAAATGAAAATATTTTTTCTATATATTCTAAAAAAAAAAATAGCCCGAACACACGACAACCCCTCATCTAGGCCTTAAAGTGAAAACGTCCGGCTCACAGAGCTACCCGACGCTTACTCTATTATATTATTACGAGTAAGGCCTTAATGTGTAAAGTTACGCAAACCTGAATCCATATACACACATGGGCAATGGTGAATACGACATTAAAACAATAAAGATATATTTTATTAAACTCAATTGTAATCTTACAAAATATCTTGGGATTAGTGAAAAAAACACTTATCACCATAATGTAGATAATAAAAATCATACGATATTTAATATGTTACGTAGGTACCTACATATTTATATATTTTTCTTTGAAAACAACCTGGTTTAAGAATTATTATTTATCTCTTATCACTCACTCCTTTCAAGAACGTCATAAATCAAAATTCGTCAATTTTCAGTTGTGTATGTTTTCGGAATGCCCGAAAAACGTACTATATCCCAGCAAAAGAGGCACATTTTTAACTTAATATTTACCCGCTACAGGGCAGAAAGTGTTGTTTTTGTTAAGGTATTGTTTAATTATTTTTTTTTAATATAATAAATATTTTTAAAATGGAGAAGAAACCTTTAGGTTTTACCTTAAAAAATCTGTTGCAAAGTAAAAAGTTCTATGTACAAGCGGCTTGATGTTTATTTTTAATAAATTGTATTATATTTTTAAACTTTAAAAACGTTCTCCTGAAAAATCGAGTTTTTTTTATTTATGACGTTCTTGAAAGGAGTGAGCGTTATATATTTCGTCTTTATCGGTTTATACTAATTGAATACAAATGTATTCGTAATAAAATTGCCTCCTTTTTATCTTTGTTTGCTATTAATGAATTATTTCGATTTAATATCTTGATATTGGACACAATAGCTACCTAAAGTTGGTAATTAAACCCCACCTAAATAATGTCTGAGAACTAAAGTACAGTAGAACCTCTCATAACGAGCACCTCTCAAAACGAGTAATTCGCATAACGAGCAAAAAATGTGAAAAAATTGCTCTCAAAACTAATCTCAAAACTATAAGGAATCCACATAGAACCTTGTTTCCCCAACGCGACAAAATGTCAAATATGATTGACGTGAGTCGCCATTTGCAAAAATTATAACATCTTCCGATAGGGTGATATTTTTCGCCAGTCTGTATTTAGTAATCAGAATAAAATTTGCACACTAAATACAAACACGTATACGTGGTGCTCTTAAATTGACAATAGATGGTGCTAGTATCTCTTTTTTCGCTATTTCAACAAAAGCTAGTGAGAAAAGATGTTTCTTTTTTCATTATTTGTATACAAACAGACGTTTACATTTTACCTCGTTACTAAAAGTCCGTATTATAAAGATTAAGGCGATCTTCACCCTTCATTTTATCATGAATCCTATCCACATATCATTTTTGACATCTCAAAATAGATGAAGACGAATATGGAAGTCTGGGCATTTACGGGGCTTAGGACCGTCCTATGACGGTCCTAAGCCCCGTAAATGCCCAGGCTTACATTATCTTCTTCATATATGTTGAGATGTCAAAAATATATATACTTATATTCCTATAATTGGAGATAATCCAGATTTTTTAGTAAGTATTTGGACACCGAAAATATTGTAAATCCCATACACATTTACCACAGTTAAAACTAAGATTTATGTTGTACATTTCGACATCTCAACATAGATGAAGAAGAATATAAAAGTCTTAGAATTTACAGGGATTATGACCTGTCATAGACTGGTTAATTGATCACTTTATACACGAGTAACATTCACCATTCTACCCATGATTGACAACCACACTACTCAAATTCTTGGAAGTTCTATATATATACATACAATACAATTTCGAAAAATTTTGGAACTCATATACAGAGAGTCATATTTAGTAGAGTCTCGGTTATCCGACCTTTGGTTATCCGATCTTCGGTTATCCGACCTTCGGTTATCCGACCCTCCGAGTTATCCGACCTACCAGGGCAATACCCCTTTCTCTTACTCGACTGCACGCATTATATTCGCGCGCCAGGCGACAGTCCTCAGTCTTTACTTAGCTCCTTCGCTGGGAGGACGTGGTGCGCATTGTTTCCTTAATAACAATAATAATAAAATTGGATAACTTATATAGCGTTATTTTCGTAAAAAATACCTCAAGGGCGCTTCACGGTGAATGAATTGGGGAAAATTTCTTTGTTTCGTTTCTGTCCTTTTGTTGGACTGTTGGTTGTGTTTTGATTTTGTCGTCTTAAAAAATTGTAGCGATGGCTTCAAAACGTAAAAAGGTGGTTGCGTCAATGGAAGAAAAGCTGAAAGCCTTGAAGAGATTGGACAATGGTGAAACTTTATTAAAAGTGGCACGAGATTATAACGTAGGAAAAACGACGGTAGGAGACTGGAAGAGGAATCGCCATGAAATCGAAAAATGGTGCTCTCAGCGAGTCACGCCAACTGCTTTAGAAGATCGGAAGACCATGAAAAAATGTGAATACGAAAAAGTAAGCGAAGCTTTGTACCTGTGGTTTACGCAACATAGAGATAAAGGCGTACCAATATCAGGACCAATCTTACAAGAAAAAGCCTTAAAGTTCCGAAATGAACTGAACGAAGGTGAAGCTGATTTCACAGCTAGTGTAGGTTGGCTCGACAGATGGAAGAAAAGATACGGAATTCGGCAGCTTGATATCTGTGGCGAGAAGCTTTCAGCAAAAAAGGTAAACAAAAGACGATCACGGACTTTTTTACCCAAGCTTAAAGCTAAACTTATTTAGTTTGGTAGTTCACTGCATTGTATGTGAGTATGTGCCTACTGTAAAACATGTTTTATCACTTTGCAGTAAGTGCATTTTGATGTTTTAGTTCGTTACATTCAGTTATGTTACATGTATATTAGGCCGGGCCGTTTTCATTTTTATTTGATTTCTTAATGGGCACAGCGGGTCAAAAGGTGCCAAATGGTCCTTTAATTATATGTGTAAAATATCAATTCATTATGATATCACTCTCTGCCTCCGGATTGATTGTCAAAGTATATTTTTTTCTTGATTTTCGAGGTAAATTCTAGTTTGGATTCCAACCAATAAACATAACTTTTTTTATACTTACGTTATGATTTCAGACCTATGTTAGGGTGTTTAAGGGGTGGATGGGTCAAGTTGAGGAATACCAGCACACTTGCGAGTACTTCCTGTACACGTTTCAAAATTTTTGCCATGGATCCTACTCGTACAAAGTGAAAATGCCGGTTGTTTGATGATTTAAGCGATATTAAATATTCTCAATATTATTAATATTTAAAGCATGGGTGGCCAACATTTTCAGCAGCCGGGCCAGATTTTAGAAATCAGATTTCTTAGCGGGCCGTAAAACAAAATTTCTTTTGAAATATATTGTTTTTTTAGAAAGATATTACAAAAATATGAATCAAACATATTTATAAGATAAGAGTTAGGCAATACAAAAAATAAAATAAAATAAATATTTTCATTTGTGAGATATCCGATTTTGTTTGTCAGAACTAAGTGCATCAATGTTGATACGTTAACGATTGATGCTGTTGCTACACGCAAACAGTTTTCCAAATGCTCATTAGTGATTCTTGTTCTCATTTGAGATTTAATATGCTTCATTCGACTAGTATCACAGCTACTGTATAACTAGCTTTTACATAGCATTTTGACTTTAAGTCGCTTTAGCACTCAGTTATAGCAGCTTGTATTCTTATCAATGTGTATTTAAAAGTAGATCGCAAAATGTTGTGATTGTTTGTTAACACGAATATACCATAGAAGAAATTGTCACGATAGTGAGATACTTCCGTATATGGGAAATGATACAAACTACAAGTAAACCCTGAAGGACGTAGAGCCCCAGGCAGACCTACAAAAAGGTGGAGAGATAGTTGACAATCAAGATCCCAAGAGTGACAGGCGGAGGCACAAACAGATCCTGAGGATCTATAATAATAATAAGAAGAAGAAGACTATGAAAATACGAAACACATCAGTTACCCCTAGCTCTAAGTACGACAGTAAACATGCTTGCGGCGCATAGCTCTCCCCACCCGCGTCGTGTGTTGTCGTTGGTCTGTTTCCTAACGGCATTGCTCCATCGTCCGCCACTATCTTCGCGTCAAATCAACCTTGTGACGTCAGCCCGCTTAATATCGGCCATGACGTCAGAGCTGGCTGCCACTAATGCCGGTTGCATCACGCCTGTCTGCGACGATTCGGCTTCCTAAATACTACACTGGGATTAGCCACAAGTGACAGCGGACATCGTCACCAGTCACGAAGGTCGGCTGTTGGGAATGTATATAAGATAACGCGGTGGAGGGAATTATTTGCTCACGATCTTCGCTTACGTCCTTTTTGGAAAACCTCAATGTCGTTAGTGATATTTTCGGTTTCGATTAGAGGTTAAACCCCTTAACGTTTTGTGGTAATAATACGACATTCATACCCAAACAATTTATGATAATAGTAATAGTATGTTTATATATAAGTATATACAATAGGGAAACCTTATCAAATACAGGAACTAAAGTATTTTATATTAGCTTTTAGCATTGTCAACTTTGTGGTATGGTAGTATAACACTCTCCTTATCACTACTATTATACTACTTTAAAAAACATTATTATGGTATTACACAAAGTGAACGATGAATGATAAGGACAGTGTTATGAACTAAAGTATTTAAGTCATATCCATAATATAGTTAATCCGTTTTAGAATCCACGTTATTTGAATTTTATGTTGTGTACGCCACTTATACTCCCTACATGAAATAAGGGGAAAGAAACAAGTAGGTACATAGGAACAAAACCGCAATCGCATACAAAGGAATAAGGAAAAGCAGAGAACAAAGGGTTCATTAAATAAGAAAAAAGCGAGAATCATAAAAATGCCAAATGCGGGGAGACGTTTAACTCTGCGGTTTGTGAGGAAAGACACTGAAGCTCGCCTTAACATTTTGACAACATTTTGAGTGTGTCCAAATACTTGTTCGCAAAATCTGGAAAAAACAAACAAGTATTTGGACACACTCAAAATGTTGTAAATAAATTATCTGGTCAAATTATAAGCTTAATAATAAAAATGAAGATGGTATTTTCTGGCGTTTCTCATGTGTGTGATTATAATTCAGGATTCGGATCTCACATACTAATATAAGAGTTTCTGCTCAATAAAAAGCTTCTTGACATCTCACCAATAGATGTCTCTAGTGAAGTTCTAGTGATTCATGAACAAGGTTTCTAAATTGATTAATATATATAGAACTTCCAAGAATTTGAGTAGTGTGGTTGTCAATAATGGGTAGAATTGGTGAATGTTACACGTGTGTAAAGTGATCACTTAAACCAGCCTATGACGGTCGTAAGCCCCGTAAATGCCCAGACTTCCATATTCTTCTTCATCTTTGATGAGATGTCAAAAAATAATATTAACATTTTGAATTAACTGTGAGCATTAGAAATTTATAAATATTATCAGACGACTCAACTTCTAAATGATTTTTTTTAATCATCCCTATCAGAGAACAGGAATAGATTGACTAGCTAAGTACTGTTTCACTTACACTGAAATCACTGCCTGATTGGGTAATCAGCAGGGAAAATTCTCTAGAAACAAGAAGTTCTTCTTCTTCTTCTTCATGAGCCCTCTGTCCTCTACTGCTGGATATAGGCCTCTTCCCCTTCTTTCCATTTTCTCAGGTCGGTTGCTGCTTGCACCCAGTTTCTACCCTCCACAGCGACAATATCGTCGAACCATCTCTTTTGGGGTCTTTCGACACCCCTTTTGTTCTCCCAAGGTATCCATTGTAGAATTTTTAGGGTTCAACAAGGGGTTACTGCAGATAATTGCCCACCATACTCTGAGCATGTAAAACACCAAATGGTAATTTAGTGAATATGTTGGAAAAAATAACTCTTGATCAGCAAGTACATAAAAGCTACCTCCTAAAAATCTTGCTGAACATTCTGTGATAACTAATGGCAACACTAATGGTTGTCGGGGTTCCTGAAGATCTAATTAAAAATATATATTAGATAGGCAGATGATTGCGTGATTGAATTTTCATGCGTGATTGAGAATCTCATGTGAATTCTTTGTTCGTGATTCTAGTTCGTTTCCGGCGTCACGAAATCGTGCGGATACATTCGAAGACAAAAACGCTTCTCGATCCTGTATCCCTATTCCGTATCTTCAAAGAAACTTGGATGTCGTTTTTATCGATGGCATTATCTTTATCTTATCTTATGTCTTATGATCAATGAGGATTGCTGCACCTAGATCAATCGGTAACTGTGCGACTATGGAGGCAGACAAATCTTTACACATTTACCCTACATCCTTACCCAACGGCACCATTGAAGACCTGATGGAGGCCATCGATGTTGCCACTAGACACTGGGTTGCCAAAATCTAACGCTTAAGTACGCGATAAAGTTTGTTTTTCTTTTACGATTCTTTGATTCTTGAACATCATGGCTTAAGGTTCTGGTCTCTTTTGCTTCTACATACATATAAAATAGATGGCTTCTATTCATTTCGAAAGCTCTTTAGCTCACGGGAAAAAGAGACCCTTGTTTTCCTGATTACATTATCTATCTTGTGGAGATAATGTACCCACCCATTCGTCTTCATTCTGAACCATCTCACTAGATGACTAGCCTCTTCTTATCCTTTTATTAGTTGGAGGAGTACCATAAGCACCTAAAATTACTACGTATTAATCTGTTGTCAAGTGAAGGTCCTCTTGTGACTAACGACATAGCCGAGCCATCGTATAATTCACCGCATTGTTTAGATCTCTGTGTACCATATTATAGTCTAAAACATTATAGTTCACGTCTGAACTAGTCATTTGTGGAGCGTTTTCCAGGGAATTGTGAGTTTTCGACGCTTCACCCTATTTCTCTATTTCATTTAACACTTTTTTAAAAATAATTTTAATAAAATATTTGAGTCTTATCACACGCGTTATATTTATAATACCTGTGCGATATTTATCTTACAGATATTTCCTCATATTAAAAATACATATTAAATCAAATAAAACTAATCCAGTCAGAGATTTTGGATATAAATTCAGCTGAACAAATTAGTGTACATACTAGTGTGTATTACATAATCCCATACGGTTTAGGTACATGTACACCATATCGTGTCTTATATGTAATATTTCAACCACTACCCACTATCGAAGTACCCTTTAACAATCACCGTTAGCACGCCATATCGTGTGCCATAACGACTAATCATTTATGTCCACAACGTAATAATACTACCAATTTAACATTATTTATCACGGCTATTACTATCGGTTTTCGAATTTTATTATTGGTCATTGATTACTATTTTTGTTTTGGTTACTAATCTGGTCAAATGCTCTTTTTGCACATTACATAGAAACCTCTTCCAACCGCATTCCTGAATCTGATAAAGCAGCATCTAGGCTTCCTGACAGACTTCTCTTGGATAGCAATTTTATTTTATGAACTAAGTGGAATGTGAAATAAAATTATAACTCTACTTTACTGTGAATTTACATGTTACTGCTAATCCAAAAAAAAAACAAAATAGTAAAACCACCACCAAGTTTCTAGGAGAGCTCTAGAAAGGCATTAGTAGTTCGTTAATTAGTCAGTTAGTCAGTTAGATCTGATTCCAACCCGACGTTGGCCGGTACACAGACGCCTCCACAACCCCGACCAGGACAGCAGACAGACACGGAACAGTGCCAAGGCATTTACCGAAAATATTCACTCATCGCTTTTCCCACTTAACCATTATTCAATGACATTGTATTACGGATTGTTTTCACACGTTTTTTTTCATGACACAAACCTATTTGCAAACGATGGAGAAAAAAACAACCCTCACAACCTAGCATCAAGTCCTAACCACGACATAGAAAGACAACAACACAATGCAGCACATTACATGAAGAAAAGACCCTTATGATGCAGCACCTTCGATCAATCATAATCATTTAGAAATCACAAGTACAACGTCCATCAGCTCTTTTTGCACAGGATGCCAGGACTCACGCCTTTTATCCTCTATTTTTTTACTTCCTATGACTAGTTTAGTTCCTCGAACGTCGACGATCTCCGCGCCACACATCTCCTAATATTTAGCAAACACGATATTCATTCGTTCTTTTCCTTTCCTTCCTATATGTATTTCTCTATAATATAACTTGTAATATGCTGGACCGATCTAGTTTTATTTGTATTTTTACGAATGTCACGAGCTCTTATTTGTAGAGCCACAAGTAATCCACACGATCGAAAGGTTAAAAACCTCATAATGCCGCAGGGAAGGGTGTGAGATTGTGGATATTTATTATTAATCTCTGGTCACGCAATACGCAGAGAGATGAGTAACGTTTAGTGATGTTGATGCAGTCCATTGTCACGCAATGTATATAATTTACGATCACCTACTACAAGTTTCCGCTATCTCGGCTACCTCTTACGTGACTCGAGCCTCACGCCACCCCTCGCTTACGACGTTCACCCTTAACTATTATGGCTCTGCGCTCCTGGCATAAATTCATTAAATTTATTGCTCGAATAATTAAACGGTAGGCAATTGTCTAATGTCCTTCCAGCACTTAGATTATGAGACACCTACTGGGAAAAACTAAATATCGATGGCTTATTTTTCATCTATTCAATTCTTAGACTTCGCTAGAGAATTAATAGATTTGCATTCTAAATCAGGGATATCTATTGTACAATTCTACTATCATCCCAAAAGTTTGTGTAACTTATCGATATAAACAAATTAGGTCGATGCACATATTAACTATTTACAGTTAGCTCGGTAATTAACACATTGTATTAATTGCTAGACTTTTTGATAGGTAATATAATTGCATCAATGACAATGTCTCACTGTTGTACATTATATTAAAATTTTGTTAGTTTGTCCGAAGATCAACGTGAACTGAGGGCGTTTGTGCATTACCCGTAATTTTACCGTCCGGCAGTCCGCTTTTGAAAAATGAAAGCGACTACGGCAGTTTAGCGTGATCGAATTTACGCGTAACGTGTTCACACACCGATCCGAAGAAAGATGGACAAAAGCACAAGCCAATCATCGTTTTAAAACGCTAACTGACGTGCCGTACGGTAAAATTCCGTGTAGTGCACAAACGCCCTAAGGTGTCATCTATGTGTGGCATGCATGGTGCAATGGTTGTGATGTACAGTAAAAGCTCGTTAATTTGAATCTGTAGAAATCAAAATTACAAAAATAAATATAATTTCTAACAACATTTTGAGTGTGTCCAAATACTTGTTCACAAAATCTGGATTATCTCCAATTACAGGAGTTTTTTTCATATTATTTTGTAACATCTCATCAAAGAAGAAGAAGAATATGGAATAATGGGTAGAATTGGTGAATGTTACACGTGTGTAAAGTGATCACTTAAACCAGCCTATGACGGTGTCAGCCCCGTAAATGCCCAGACTTCCATATTCTTCTTCATCTTTCATGAGATGTTACAAAATAATTTTTAAATTGGCCGACCGGAAAGCTTTTTATTCAATAACTTTTCATAAATAAACATCTTTTAGAGTGTATGTCAGGACAGAAGAGTGTGGCGTTCCATCCTCTCTGCCTGCCCCTGCGGGGAAACGGCGTGATGGTAGTAGTAGTAGTAGTAGCTTATTATTATATCTCACTTGGAAATTTGCGTCTACCCAACTATGCCACGGCGCCTGACTTTTAATTTAAATTGCATTTGACCTTTATTTATTTTATTTATTTATTTATTTGTTTTCATAATACATAGATACATTCCATATACATATTCATTTCATATACACATTTATTATACGTATTACGGCTCTTTAGGCACCTTAAACATGAATGAAGAAAATCTTTTCGGCGGCTGAACTTCTAGCCGCAACCGAAATCAGATTCAGCCTCGAGCTACGTCACATCTTGCGGCGAGTGACGTCACACCCGATTTTTGAAAGGGAGCTTGCGTCTGCGCACGATATATTTTGGTGATGTCACGCGCTCACCTCAGTGCTGTGAAGTTAGCACTGTAAGCGGTTCGTGGTGCTGTAGGGATTGCAAATGGCGGCGGGCTTTTGTTGATGCGTGTTTTGTTTTATTGTTTTGCTACAAATATATTACGTAAACAGTGAAGTTTATTCGGAAAGTTGTTAAGTATTAGTAAGTAAATTTCGTATTTATAACGCCACTTTAATGTTTATTTAAGTTTAAATCTTATTTGACGTTTCAAATGTATATTAATAAATTTGAATACAGGTAACCGTCGTTAAACGCAGGGATGTAGTTCCGAGAGTTACCGGCGTTAAAAAAATCGGGGTAAAATGAACACAAATAGTCAATATAAGGTTAGGGTCCATGTAGAAATTTTAAGAAAAATTTAACTTGCTAATTTGTTTTCGTGTTAAATAATTGTACCATAATTATTTTTCTTTTTCTCACCCTTATCCGCACCCAATGGTGAATAGGGCACTGCGTCGTATTGATGCAGTGTTATCTTGATCGTTACTTACATGAAGGCAAGGTGATCATTCCTACGCTTCAGGGACTATTCCAGGGTAATAAGAAATCAATATTATGTAAAGTATTTTATTAATAAATATTTTGTAAAGTATTTATTTTTACCCCCCTGGGAATCGAACCCGGGACCTCCAGCGCGGTAGCTAAACACGCTAACCATTATACCACGGAGTCGGTACAAAAATAATAATAATAATCAAAACGCTCTCAGGTGTAGATGCTTAATACAGTATTATAACACATTGCAGACGGACCACATTTAGTATTCACAAATTCCTAAGCATTATTATTTTTTTTTTAAACTTTATAAAATAAAACTTTCTTCAACCAGTTTCGACAAGATCTTGTAAGATTCGTCACCATCAGAGTGAAACATGTACATGTTTAACCCTGATGATGACAAACTTCGTGTCGAAACCGGTTGGAGAAAAAATATACCAACAAAGAAAGTGGTTAAAAACAAAGTTGTTTTATTTTATACAGTTTATAAAATGTGCCACAAAGTATCTGCTTAATACATTAAAGACGTTATTTCTTTATTTACAGGCGATTCAGCAGACCAACATGGGGAGATGTTGCAGCGTTCACGGGTGCAAGTCCAACTACCGCTCCCAGCGCGAGCGGGTGACCACATTCGCTCTTCCCAAAAATGATATTTTACGGACGAAATGGCTTCAGAGCATCAATGCGGATTTCTCGAGAATTAAAAATCCGTACGTTTGCATCAAGCACTTCGACGAGTCCTTGGTCGTGAGGAGCGACAGATGCACAGTGCGCGGGGTGCCCAGGGACGTGCCCCGGAAAATCCCTAAACTTCGCGAAGGTGCAGTTCCCACAATATTTCCAATTGTAACTGGCTATGTATCACTTAAAAGACCGGCCAAAGTGGATGCTGCGCAGGACAGTACAGACGAAATTAAACTAGAATGTGTTTCGCCGGAGACAACGTTACGTGGGGTTTTTGATTCTTCTCCGGGTCCAGAATGTTCATCTTTCCAGACAACACATAACGTAAGTTTTTATTATTATTTAAATTTTATTTAATATATCGATATTTATGGAGTTATGTGTCCCGATTTTTATACAATTTGTCTTGGACTAGAGCTTTGATCTTTCCCTTTTCCCCTTTTCATTCCTCCCGTCCATCTTCCAGGTATATATATTATATATGTATAATGTCATATGTGAACTTTTGTAAATGGAATGTTACAAACACCTGTTTTTTGTTACTCATTGTTGTAAATGTATTTATGTAACTGTAAAATTTCCAAAAAATATTAAATAAAATAAAATAATATAGTCATGAACTTTTTTCACACAATTTAATACAATTTCTATACATGTCTACTCCATACAATCTTATAATTTCATTTACGCTGAGCCTCTCCAAAAAAGAGACTGAGCTCTTGTGGTTGGAGAGGGACTTTTTTCTTCTTTTTTTAATACCTAGTGACAGTATTTGATAGTTATACATTTAAAAAATATATATTACTGGGGAACATATATTTTTATGCGGTGCGAGGGAACATGTATTTTTATCTAGTTTATTTTTTTATTATATGGTATGTACATATATATTTATAGTGTTCGATGAGTTTCTTTTTTAGAGTATTTGTGTTTTTGTCATTTTTAATTTATTTATATATTACATTTCTATTTCGTGAAATAATGCAAGGTTGAGATAAGCATTATCGATCAAACGAAGAAAGGTGTGTTGAGATGGTTTGGACATGTGGAACGTACGAGTGAGGAAAGAACGGTAAAACAAATTTATGAGGCGAATGTAAACACGCGTGAAAACACTCGCGTCGTTTCTGCGCGACATTTGCACGCGTCTATATCGTCGACGGAGCCGCCATGCGCTATTATCTCGAGTCGTAGGAGAGTACTTCGTACGGCTTCGCGTTCGCTCGTGAACTACGAGCGAAGCGGGCTAACGCCATTTCCACGCCGCCAGTGACTGCAGTCGCGAGTTTGCCGTATATTAGTGAGGGCGTCACTCCGCACCCGGCCGAGATGAGCCTGACGTCCCTCTCGTCCAACCTGCGCATGGAGATGTCCGAGACGATCAAGTTCATAAAGCTGTACAGAAACGAACCGATGCTGTGGAATCCCGGGCACGTCCACTACAAGCACCGCAAGCATCGGACCGCCGCGTACAGAAGGATAGCCGCCGCTCTGAACTTGCCAGACTTCACCGCGGCGCACGTCGCCGTCAAATTCAAAAACCTGAGAAGCACATATTCGCAAGAATTGAAAAAAATCGCCGAAAGCAAAAAGACGGCCCTCTCCCCGGATGAAATGTACGTGCCGAAAGTATTTTGGTACGACACGATTTCTTTTCTGAAACCTTTTATGACGAGCAAACCTACTACTGTGAGTATCTATGAATATCTAATATTACTAATTTCTCACCATTACTTACACTTCAAATGGTAGTGTACAGTTAAATACTCGCGCGTAGTCGATTCGAACGCATGATCGATTCTTATCCGTAAGATTAAACAATGACCAACTAAAAAACGGGTAAACGGGACAATATTTTGAAGGTGTGCTTAGCTTTGTGCACAAATGTTGCATTTAACCCCAACCGACCTTCAAAGCCTTGATTTTTGGGGTTAACAACTGAGATTTTTTCTCTAACAGAGACGAGTTATTGATATGGGAATGCGGAAAATTAGGCATTTAAATATGTTACGACCTGTATTTAATTAATGATTAATTTATAGACTGTTCAACATTCACCATTTTACCCATTATTGAACGTTCATTATCTCTTCATTTTTTCGTATTGTTTGATTATGTTATTTAAAAAAAAAACAAAGGAACGCACCAAACAACGATACATCATTCCCTGTTTCTATATTTCCTTCTTATCTCTGTTGAGACATCTATAAGATGTTCTCGTTAACTGATAACAATCACTCGGGTGTTGATTCCCCCGGAGTATTCGTGTGCAAACATTTGACACTCAAATTATTGTCAACGATTTGCCTTTCACGCGTTTTTTTATTCTACGTAGTTCTCATTTTACTATTGCGGTTGCAGGATTGTACGGAAGAACCCGATCAGACTGCGGACGTAGATGGAAACTCACTATCTCCAAGGCGATATGAGGATCTCGTTGTTGAATCTGAAACAGATATCAAAACTCCACTATCGCGAGAACCCCCATTAGCCAATGAAATTCCTCTAAAAAATATCGCAAAAAAGAGAATTTCCAACGGACAAGAAAAACCAAGAACTAAGATAGAAGATGTCGGTAGTTTAAGAGAACGAGAAATTGATACAACATCTTACAAACCCTTGAATATCCATAGCAAAGATGAAGACTGCTTCGATCATTTCGGGAACTACGTGGCTTCCATGTTGAGATCATTTCGAATGGATAAAGCTATCAAAATTCAAAGTGACGTTATCAATTTAGTGTTACAAGCTTCGTTACACGATGCGAAAAAGAGAAAATTTTCGATAAATAATTCAAATTTGACTCGACAATCGTCTTTATATCCCGTAACAGAAAGTAAGCCAGTAATTTCAGCAGAAGCGTCGTCATGTGAAGATGATGGAGACCGTGATAAGCTAAATGCCGATTTGTCTTTTTTATATTAGTTTTTTTTTTAAAGACATTTTCTGACATCTCAAAATCGATGGGCATTGAAGCCTGGATATTTACAGATTTTACGGCCTTCATAGGCTTGGTTCACCTCGTTCAGTTGGGAAACCGAGCCAATGACGGTCGTAAGCCCTGTAAATGCTCAAACTTCCACATTATTCTTCATATAGATATGTTTAGATGTCAAAAATGGTAAAAATGTCTCTCAAGCGGAGATAATCCAGATTTGTGAACAAGTATTTGTACACACAAAAAATCTTGTATTTATATTTGGTATGTTATGAAGAAAATGTGACAATGTACCTACATTTTTTTTAATAAATCATTTTGACATTTATTTTTCTTTCGTTATTATTTTTCTTAGTAGGGTTATCGTTCGTCCTACATCGTCGAGACATGTCACCATCATGAAAAAATACTGGTACAAAACGCAATCGAAGATTTTGAGATCCTAATAGGTATTGAAAAACTGACCATTGTGGAGCGAATTTTCCCCGCCGACTTTGACTATATTTGGTATTTTAATACCGTGGTTTTGGAAAAATATGGCAACCTAACCAAATGACGTACAGTAGAAGCCGGTTATAACGAGCATTCGGAAATACCGCGGGTCTTTTTCTTATTTTGTTATTCTATACTAAAAAATGATCCTTTAGAAGAAAAAAAACAACAGACCATCGATTTTTTTTTATAAATGTGATTGTGTTATGACTTTTATTTATATTTTAAAAAAATAAATTAAATTTATAAATGTTTTCTTTTTCTACATAGAAAGTAAGGAAAGAAGGGTAAAACAAATTTACGAGGCGAATGTAGTTGGAAAAAGGAGCAGAGGAAGACCGAAAAATCTTGACACGATCGTCAGATATGTTAAATACTTGAAAGCGGTCAGGTTAGGCGTCGAAATAATCGGCGGGTATATGTGAGAAGATGCATGATTTTGGGAGAGGCGAAGAGTGTTTGCAAAGACAGAGTGATGAGGCGTTCTATTCACTCTGCCTACCCCTGCGGAGAAGCGGCGTGATGGTCAGTTAGTTCGTTAGTTATTCGGTGATCATATAACGCGGCTTATCTGCAGCCTCCCGGCTTATCTGACCTGCGGGAGCAGGCCGCCTTGTAAGTGACTTCCGCAGTATCATTTATGAGTAATAAAGTGCGTTCGGATATACTGCGCTATTGACACTATACTCTATCCTCTATCCAGTTGCAGAAACGGTCGCTAGTCGGACGAACGTGCAAATTTATCGTGCGTTTATATCATCGAGTTTACTAGACGAGCGTTGTGTATTTTTCAGTATAATGCCTTTGAAACACTCACGGAGGTCGTACACGATCGAAGAAAAATTAAAAATAATCAAAAAGATTAAGAGTGGCGTTTCTAAAGTGAAGATAAGACGCAAGTTCGACATCCCAGAAGCGACGTTACGGGGGTGGGTAGCGGAGGAAGAAAAATTACGCTCGTTCTTAGACACATTCGGCAATGATGGCGGATCACATAAACGGAAATCTAGACTCCCTAGAAAAAAAGTTACACGAAACAAAAAGGTAATAGAGCTGTATATTCCAGACGAATTGGTTGATAGACGTCTCACGCTTCGATCGATTTATTATTATTATTATTATAATATATGCATATACAAGTGTCTCAAAAGTCTTGAAAAGTATATTTTTGCCGCGCCTTACTGGCTGCAGTGTGTTCGAACCGGTTGGGTGAGACCCCATGTTTTTAGCCGACCAATGTTCAGTCTGCTGTCAGCATCAGTAGAATCTGAATTGATGCACCCTCGATCGAGATATGTCACGACGCACGATGGCGGATACTAGCGAACAACGTTGGGGGGTTCGAATTTTGCACAAAACTTGAAAAAAAAAGTTGTCGAAACTCGCGAATTGCTCAAACAAGCCTACGGGGAGACTGCTCTATCGTATGTGCAACAAAGGTTTCAAGGTGGGTGATGAAGTTTGAGGAAGGAAAAGAAGGGTGAATAATGACCTTCGCTCTGGACGTCCAATAACGAGCCAAACCGAGGAAAATGTGACTCGTGTCATGATTTGGCCATCGTATGAGTGTTCGATTATATTATTAGCTGAATAAACATTCCAAATACTCATATTATTTTTTGACATCTCATCAAAGATGAAAAAGAATATGGAAGTCTGGGCATTTACTGGGCTGACGACCGTCATAGGCTGGTTTACACACGCGTAACATTCACCAGTTCTACCCATTATTGACAACCACACAACTCAAATTCTTGGAAGTTCTATATATATGAACCAATTTTGAAACATTGTTCTTGAATCACTAGAACTTTACTAGAGACATCTATTGGTGAGATGAAAAGAAGCTTTTTATTGAGCAGAAACTCTTTTATTAAACTCTTTTATTTTATTTTTGTGAACAAGTATTTGGATGAAAAATAACTCCTGAAATTGGAGATAATCCAGATTTGTGAACAAGTATCCAGATTTGTGAACACACTCAAAATATTGTATTCCAAATACTACTGTACATCGCATTATTGCAGATGAATCGAATTGGTCAACGATAAATTTGGGAATTTTGATATGTTCTACTCGACATTGTCACCTACTCGACATTGGATCGCTTAAATAGTCGATATTCATATCGTGATGTGCCTATTGTCATATAATTTGTCTTTGACTTGTCCTTTGATCTTTCCCTTTCCCCCTGTTCCTCCCTCCCGTCCCTCTTCCAGGTATTTTACTAACTTACAAATGTGAAATTTTGTAACTGGAATGGTACAAATATGTAGGTACCTACCTGTTTTGTGTTACTCGTTAATGTTAATGAATTTCTGTAACTGTCCTGTTAAGTTTCCAAATAAATATGCAAAGGGTGTGCACCAAGCTGGTCCCAAAACTTCTGATAAACAAAAAAAAATGAGAATGCATAATTTGTTTTTTTAGATATTTTAATATATATTGCAAAAAAATATTTTAACTTCTTATCTTTTAGTAACTCTTTGAAATCATATATTTATTTCGAAGAAAAACGTATTTTTTCAATACTAAAACGGTGTTTAAGAAGAAAAAAAGTACGTTAAATTTTACCTGGGTTTAATGAAAATTATGTTGAGATTTAACGTATGTAAATTCGTATGCTTAAATTCGCAGTATTTTTTTTTAATTACCTAACGTCCAAGTGACTCTGAAATTTAGCTACGGCTTACGCAACATCGTTTATCATGTCCCTACTCAGGCTTCAACTTTATAAGTTTCATAGCCTACGCCTACTCGTGAGTGGATTTACTCTGGATGTTTAAAGTTACTATAATTTCATGTAATTCATGAGTGAATATTCTAGGCAAAAACACTCGCTTCAGTAAAAAATTCGCTCGCGATCTCGATTATGTAGCCGCTTCATCTGTGTCGTGGCGCTGCTTCGTGCAACTCCGCGATCGCTCGTGACTTACGAACGCTCCACGAAACGAGACAGAGGAACGCTGCCTGCTCGCGTGTGCGGGCCACTAGTAGGAGGTTTGCGCAGTGGCGAGCCGCTCACGTTCCTGGCGCCCCGAAACCTTCGCCATGAGCTCGGCCCTCTTGTCCAACAACCTCCGGATGGAAATGTCCGATACTTTGAGATTTTTGAATCTGTACAAGGACGAACCGATTCTATGGGACCCCAAGCACGCTCAGTACAAGAACCGGGAGCGTCGTTTCGCGGCGTGTCGCAGGGTCGCCAACTCCCTGAACTTGCCGGAGTTCACTGCGGCGTACGTCTCCATCAAGTTTAAGAACTTGAGGAGTTCGTACGCGCAGGAAATGAAGAAAATCGCCGAGAGCAAGAAGAACGCAGCGTCCGGCGAAGAGATTTACGTCCCCAAAGTGTTTTGGTTCGAAACGATGGACTCGTTTATAAGGCCATACGTAACGAGCGGAAGAAGAGCTCTCTCCGAAGTAAGTAATATTTTTCTCATTTTTTTAAAAGTTCTTTGTTTATTGAACCTCGCTCCTTCTGCAGGTCCCGGGTTCGATTCCCAGGGGGGGTCAAATAAATATAAGTGATTTTTTCACTGTAATATTTATTCAATATTACCCTGGACTGGTACCTGGAGCGGAGGGCTAATCACCTTTCATTCATGTGTAAACGATCAAGATAACACTGCGTTATATGACGCAGTGCCCTATGCACCATTGGGGTGCGGATAAGGGTTTATTATTATTATTTATTTTTTTAATATCACTGGACTGGTTCGAAGCGCGGGACCGATCACCTCGCCTTCACGTTATTAAAGATCTAACTTTATTTATTTATTTCTTAAATATACATAAACATATAATTAATCTGCATTTTAGCTTTTTATTTAAGCCTGTGTTGTGCCGAAATACTTACCATACATGCTAAAGTACAACAAAAAGTAAAGTTAACAATTTAATACAATAACACCGCGTCGTTGTAAAGTTGTGCCCTATGCATCGAACGGTTAGAATATTTAAAAATAAGATAAATATACATTTTTATTACATGCTGAATTTTACGAATGTGCTGAATTTACGAATATACTTTTTTTTACTTCTTATCCTTTATAAAACGGGTCTTCAAAATTTCCTTTATCTTTATTTTATTCTTTTTCTTGCTATTTTTTTCTGGGGTATTATTTTTTGACATCTCATCAAAGATGAAGAAGAATACGGAAGTCTGGGCATTTACGGGGCTGACGACCGTCAGCATTTTGTGAACAAGTATTTGGACACACTCAAAATGTTTTAAGTAAATTATCTGGTCAAATTATAAGCTTAAATAATAAAAATGAAAATGATATTTTCTGGCGTTTCTCATGTGTGTGATTATAATCCAGGATTCGGACCTCACATACAAATAAAAGAGTTTCTGCTCAATAATAAACTTCTTTTCATCTCACTAATAGATGTCTCTAGTGAAGTTCTACATAGTGATTCAAGAATAATGTTTAAAAATTGGTACATATCTATAGAACTTCCAAGAATTTGAGTAGTGTGGTTGTCAATAATGGTAGAATTGGTGAATGTTACACTTCTGTAAAGTGATCACTTAAACCAGCCTGTGACGGTCGTCAGCCCCGTAAATGCCCAGACTTAATTATTCTTCTTCATCTTTGATGAGATGTCAAAAAATAATATGAAAATAACTGTAATTGGAGATAATTCAGATTTTGTGAACAAGTATTTGGACACACTCAAATTGTTACAATCTGAGGTCGTTAATTACATATTTGGTTGCAGGAACTAAAAGAACAATCCAATCAGAATATCGATATGGACGCCAAATCGCCATCTCCAGAACAATTTGAGGATGCCATTGTCGAATCTGATCCAGATATCAAACCGGCTCTGTTGCAAGATCCTATATTAGTCACTCCGACACCTTCTGTTAAGAAAATCGCAAAGAAAAGATCTCGCTATGGAAATGAAAATCCAAAGAAGAAAATTGGTTCTTTCGACAGCTTCGTATCTGTTACCGTCGAACGCAAAATAGACACATCACCCGAACATTCGAATGCTCCAGAGAAAAATGGAGACTGCTACGATCACTTCGGGAAGTACCTCGCTTCCATGTTGCGGTCCTTTCAAATGGATACGGCTATTAAAATACAAAGTGACGTTATAAATATGATATTGAAAGCTTCGTTGCATAACACGGATAAGGAAAGATCGTCGACCGGTGCTTCGTTTGCGAGCCAAAGGCCATCTTTAAACCGCAGAAGATCTACTCGTGCCAAGATAGCGAGTTCGCCAGAAGCATTTTCGAATGACAGAGACGATGACGAAGGTGAAAGTTCAGAATAACAAATGTATTATAGTACGCTATGTGTATTATTTTGTAAATACCTTACCACATATTTTTAAATAAATTATTTTACTTTTACTCGTATTCACTAATTCTGATATATAATTTTTTGAAATTTCTATATGGATGAAGAAGAATATGGAAGTTTCGGCATTTACGGGACTTACGACCGTCATAGGCAGGTTGGACTGATCACTTTACACACGTGTAACATTCACCAATTCTACCCATGATTGACAACCACACTACTGAAATTCTTGGAACTTATATACATTGTAGTCGTACAGGAGAAAGTGACCAACTAACGAAACATAAAATGTTCAGGAGGGCCATTTAACCGTTTTTACACTTTTGTCATCAATGCAGTTAGTCACTTTTAACAAGTCAATATATTATACTTCCAAGTGTTACTTGTCATTAATTAAAAACAAAGAAATAATGTATTCACGATTGTGATTATTTTTGTGTGAAAAGAGATGTTTATTAATACTGAAATGAGAAAATAATATTTTAGAAAATTTTCATCCTCAAGTATTTAAAATTACTTTAAGCAGTTGGTCCCTTTTTCCACCCATTTATTCAGGAAAAAAATGCAGATAGTCACTACTGATTCTTATAATCAGATTGGAAACGTTAGTGACAGATACAAAATTGTAATTCAAAGCATTTTTTTTATTAATTCACATTAAAAAACAAACGTTTTTCGGAAAATAAACTAGCTAGGTGACATAACATATTTTTTTTACACTGCAAAATTTTGTTTTAATAAGTATACAAAAAGTAAAGAAGTATTATTCTGGCTCAGATTCAGAATCTAAGTTTGGTTCTGGTGCTCTATCTTCTTTATGATTGACAGAAAGTGATCTGTACCACCTGAACTACTCCCGTGGAATTGCACCAGTATCACACAGTTTCAGCAAATCTTTCTTCCTTTTCTTACTAATACTTAGTTCTCCTTTGTATAAATAATTTAATGGGGGAAAAATTACTGGAAATCCTCGCCCAAATACTGACAGGATTTTAAAATCTTCGTTATACGAATACTAAAACAAAAATTTCCTGGTCTAGTGTGCTCATATCGCAAGCATTTAATTTGCAGCCATTAAACAATTTCGCTGTTTTTATCGCTAATTTAATTTTTATCGGGTTTTTCAATTTTATGGTCAGCACGCTTGGCTACCGCTCCGGAGGTTCCGGGCTCGATTCCTGGTGGGGGGGTTAAATAAATATTTAGTGATTTTTTCACTCTAATATTTATTCAATATTACCCTGGACTGGTACCTGATGCGCAGAAGTGATCACCTTACCTTCATGTGTTTATGATCGAGATAATACTGCGTTTATATGATGCAGTGCCCTATGCACCATTGGGGTGCGGATAAGGGTTGAAGATTTGAGATCTATGCTTCCGTGGTGTAATGGTAAGCGTGTTTAGCCACCGTGCTGGAGGTCTCGGGTTCGATTCCCAGGGGGGGTTGAAAATAAATATTAGTGATTTTACACTATAATATTTATTTCATATAACCCTGGACTGGTCCCTGAAGCGCAGGGGTGATCTCCTTAACTTGTAAGAGAAACATTCAAATGTCAAATGTTTCATACAGAACTTTAACTAACTTCATGGCGTTGAAAATTGTTACATTAAGCAATAATGTCCAACTGTCACTTGGTCACTTTTGCTTGGCAAGAAAAAAAACATCAATGCAGTTAGTCATTTTTAACAAGTCAATATATTTTACTTACAAGTTTAAAATCACTTTGGGATTTTTTTCAGGGCAATATTAAGCTAGTTAGATATCAAATAGTCAATAATCACGTTTTTGTAAAAACTGCACTTGGTCACTTTCTCCTTTATGACTACGATATGTTGTTCAAAATCGAAACACATTTCTTGAATTGACTAGAATTTCACTAGAGACATCTATCGGTGAGATGAAAGAAGCTTTTTATTGAGCAGAAACTCTTTCATTTGTATGTGAGGTCCGAATCCTGGATTATAACCATATACATGAGAAACGCTAGAAAATATACTTTTCATTTTATTATTTTAGCTTATAATTTGACCAGATAATTTATTAACAACATTTTGAGTGTGTCTTATTATCCTCCAATGACTGGAGATACTCCAGATTTGTGAACAAATATTTGGACACACTCAAAATGATGTTAACGTAATTTTTTTTGAGGTAGCGTCCTTGATACGCGCACACCAGATGCGCAGACGCCAAGGTCGCTGCGCGCGCACCAACGACTCCCGCCGTTCAGTACGATGTTGATCGTTCAACACAAAGCACGTTGCGTTATTTGGTAGAGTTATCCCTAAATAATAATCATTAGCCTTACTACCTGAGGTTATATAAGAAATCCAGGATTCTAAAATTACTCATTCATTTTTTTGGCATCGAAAGTGACCATATCGCATTAGCTTTATCAGAGTACTCGGTACTCTGTATCCAATTGTTCGTTTCCTAGAAAAAAGCTTGTTTGTGACGATTGTTTAACAATGGAAATTCAAGTAGAAGGTTAATATAATCTTTTACACACTTTTTCTTCTTCTTTTATTTCATAGGTTGACTATAAATAAACTTATGTTGAAATAAAATGACACGTAGGTGTTACGCAGTACGTAAAATTATGTTATTATTTCGTCTTTCTTTTTCTTGTAAACTTTTAACTGATCCCTTATAAACCTGCTTGAACGATTTCTATCTCAACATGCATATGTATGTCTGTAGTTTAAGAATCACGAAAAATTGTCTGCGTCAGCTTGCGACGGGAACCCCTTTTGCCGCTCGTAGCACCAAGTGATATCCTCATAGAAACTGTACGAAAATGCCGCGTTTTACTTTTTAGCATTTAAATTTATTGTTTTTTTTCAGGTACCATCTACAAATTCACTTTTACGCGTATGCATTTATTGGACATTTGGCTCTCCGTAAAAGGGTATAAGTCGCAGGCAGCGAGGGATCGGCAAGTCTTTCACGTGTTGACACAATCCTTGCCAGATATCACAAATATTGATACCAACCTCTTGCGATACCGTGTTGCGAGAATATGTAGTAAATTGTCAACATATTGGAAGAAGTCCTGCCGCTCAAAGGTCAAAATGATCGCTAAATACGGTGACTGGTTCAACATCCGAGAAGAGTGCAACCTTTCCGCGGTGCGAGACGACGAACATGTTCAGCCGGTGCCTTCTAGCAGCGCCAGCGCCAGCGGGTGCCAGCACTGCCGCGGCGCTTATGTACGAGTACTTCCTGCGCGCAGGAATGACAGCGAGCGCTCACGGCGTCGCAGATTAGCTAGCTCGTCACAGGTAGATGATGAACTGCTGTTAATGAATTACTTACCAACTCTGATCGGTCGAACACCACTATTTCAGAAATCACTACCGAAGAACTTTTATCTTTGCTTGTAGATGCCAAATTAATAATTATTGATTAGAAACTTGATCAACTCTAAAATTCCTAATATTTTACCTTCGTACCGTAAAGTACTTGATGCGGAAAAGCGGTGTTACCCTTCGATGCGACAGATCACCGAATCATCAAAGTACGAAGAAAAAGTTTTAAGTTTTAACAATTTTAAAAACCCTCGAATAGGTCTTTGTTACGATGTTAGATTATTGGCTGATAAATTAGTATGAAAAATCACAAGACTATCGATATCATTCTTATTGACATCTGTAGGGAACTAAGGGAGGTATTAAAGTTTAAACTTTAGATATTTGAACAAAACGATAACGTGAGTTCGCATACGTCATCAAATTTCCGTCATCGAACGTTTTATGACGTCATATGGTTTATTGTCTATGGTTTATAGAGCTGTAATAGTAGTAGTGTGGATTGTTTGTTTACCACTACACCACCATTTGTGTTATACAAATATGAGGGGAGGGGGGACCATAGACACCAACAAATAGAGCCGCCAATAATTTAGCTATTACCAACATTAAAATAACTCCATCGTTTCTGTGAAGTCATTCATTGCCTACATGTGAAACAGATCTTTTTAGGTAAAACCTGAATATTTTTTATCCATTTGAAATTTATAAAGTATATTTTAAAAAATAATTAAACAATACCTCTTCTTCAAAATACAAAAACAACACTTTCTGCCCTGTACCAGGTAAATATTAGGTTCAAAATATGCCGCTTTTGCTGGGATATAGTACATTTTCTGGGCATTCCCAAAATATGCACAACGGAAAATTTACGATTTTTGATATATGACGTTGTTGAAAGGAGTGAGCGATATATATTGTGGGTATACTGGCAAAAAACGTTAACTCTAAAATCACAATTTGAATAATCCCTTTATTTAAAGCTTTTAGCTTGAATACCTGCTATTTAACTTAAAGTTGAATATACTTTTAATACCACATACATATATAAGTATGACATTTCAAACTATATACATACTTATCGTATTTTGCCAGTTTATAGAACGTTCAAAACTGTATAATATGCATCATTAAGTCAAAATTGTATATTTTGGAGTTAACGTTTTTTTCCAATACTCCCACGATATATAATACGTACATGAAATATAATACGTTTACAAAATGAACATTTCACTTTAAAAAATAAATAAAATAAAAATAAAGGAAATACAGTAGACGCTCTCTTAACCGGCGCCGCTTTAACCGTCCCGCCCCCTCAACCGGCCCAAAATACACGCAGACAAGTAGCAACTATGTAGAGCGTCTGCGCCGCGACCGCGAGTCAGTCACATTGCGTATGCTCTGCGGTTAGCATCGCAAATTTTAGTGATGTTTTATAATGTTAAAGAGTTTTTTTTTTTAAGAAAATGAGCGGAGATAAGAGGAAGCGCGTTGTTGTGTCAGTGGAGCAGAAATTACAAGCTCTCGAGCGACTCGAAAAGGGTGAATCGGTACAACGGATCAGTGAAGAACTAAATGTCGGAAAGAGTACGGTCAATGACTGGCGCCAAAACAAAAAAGCCCTTCAAGAGTTTTGCGCACAGATCTTTGAAAAATCTTTGTCCGTTAGGCGAACATTAAGGAAACCGCTCAACGAACAGGTAGACGACGCGTTGTGGCTTTGGTTCGTGCAAGAGCGTCGTAAAGGATCGCCGATAAGTGGTCCGATTTTAAAGGCAAAAGCTGTGATCCTACACGAGGAGTTTAATAGCGGGGGGCAGTTCTTAGCCAGTGACGGGTGGCTATATCGCTGGAAAAAACGCCACGGTGTTCATTTTCCGAGTGTGTGCGGTGACAAACTTTCATCCAGCCCACAAGCAGCAGATGAATGGGAAGTCGGGCTCGAGGATTTGATTGAAAGAGACAGTTTGGTGCCGGAACAGGTCTAACATATTTGTGTACCTTATTCATTTATTACAAACTATACACATCCACTATCATTTTTAAGACATACATATGCATATACATACATACTATCATTTTTAAGTAGTGTGGTTGTCAATAATGGGTAGAATTGGTGAATGTTAAACGTGTGTAAAGTGATCACTTAAACCAGCCTATGACGGTCGTCAGCCCCGTAAATGCTCAGACTTCCATATTCTTCTTCATCTTTGATGAGATGTCAAAAAATAAGATGTTTATTTTGTTGCCAAGCAAAAGTGACTTAAATGAACATTTTACGATTTGTTAGTTGGCCACTTTTTCCTGTACGACTACGATATATACTAAATATGCCATAAGTCCTTGTACCTTACCTTACCTTACCCCCTTAGAACGTTTACATAGATATCCTTTTATCTTAGGGAATTTTATGAGGGGTAATGTTTTAAATTATATTTTTTCATTTTAACTAGCGGGAAAAACTGTAATCATTTCACTGAGTCATTTAAACTGAACTATATTTTTTAAAAACATAAACTTTCCTATAACGTCTTCTCCAGTACCGTGGTACTTATCTCAGCGTTAATACACATGTACATAAAATTTATTGAATTTCGTCTCTTTTTAGGCACAACCTGTGTAGAGCCGAAACGTTGGGTCATGTAAATATATATTATATATATATATATATATATATATATATATATATATATATATATATATATATATATATATATATATATATATATATATATATATATATATATATATATATATATATATATATATATATATATATATGTACTAGTATATAGTGTGGACGTTAGTGTTTTGTCCTGTCCCGAAGAAGAGATGGGCACGGGCAGACGTAAATCTAGTCTGCCGGTCTAAGAGTGATTATAAAACTAATATTTTGTCAAAAGGTATATTTACTTGATTTTCGATGAAATTTAAATTTACCTTTTCGTTATCCATTAACGGGTATCCACGATCAATACGTTTTGTATAATTCTGCAAATCTTCATCGGTCGCGTTTTCGGTTTTCGCGATATTGTCGCGGACACGGTCCCAATTACTGTCAATTACGTCAATTCGTGCAAAGAATTGGTCGTCGGCAGAGCCAATTACAGATATTGTGATTGACGCGCATTGACGCAGCCAATTGATCGATTCGTCAGTAGCTCGCGGGACAGTAAACATGGCGGGCGCGTCCAATCCTTCCGAATGTTCCATCGCGGAGAAAGATTTTGTTCTACTCCTCATTGCGTCGTATCGAGACTGTCCAGAGTTGTGGAAAGTGAGATCGAACGATTATCAGAACAAAAATAAAAGAAGACTCGCTTTGCGAAAAATACTCGACGTTTTGAGAACGTACAAACCCGATTACAGCGAGGATCAGTTGAAAAAAAAAATCAATATTTTGCGGACAAACTTTAATAAAGAGTGCCAAAAGGTGGATCAAAAAAAGCGATCGGGCGCGTTTAGTGACGACATTCCGGAACCGAAGTTGTGGTACTATAATCAACTTCTATTCATAAAGGATCAAGAGGATCAAGTGGCGGTAGCAGAAACTGAATGTTCTGAGGTGAGATACATTTTGTTATTCGAGTATTTATCTATCGTCGGGTCGACCTTCGTGCTGTGGGTGTTAGCCCATTTAGCTACTCCCGGCTCGATTCCTGACGAGGTCAAAATTAAAACAAAATATAATTAGATATAAATAATCAACTGACTTTTATTGGTTGATATAATGTAGCTTCCTTTACTTATTTGCCTTTACCAGTAACCGAATTTCATCGTAACCGACATCGTCGATTTGGTATCGGACCACAGCTGGGATTCTATACGGATATTAAAATGGATTTACACTAAGACTGGAGAATTCATTTTTCCTCGCTGACTTTAACACTTCAACTTCTGACTTTAACGCCAACTACGAGATAACTTGTATATTTCGTTCTTTGCTAGGACGTCGACTACGAGTTATCTTGTACTGCGTTTACTTGCCATATTCGTGCAGCTACGATAAAATTCCTAGTATATAAGTGCTAATATGGATAGATGGCTTCTGGGAAGCAAACAAAAAATCAATGCTGGCTTACATGAACAGAAAATTTATTAATAAATGTACCGAAAATATAATTATGTACTTTAATCAGAGTATTTAATTATACAATATGATTGAATGAAATTGGCTTTTTAGACCGGAATTCGGAAAATTGACAAGTGTTAATAGCGTGTGTGCAGCCTGAAATAAAACACCTCGACTGATGACTGCGTGTAAACGGTGTAAGTCAGTTCTCGGTGCCAGTACTGCGTTAGTAAACTTACTCATTGGAAACCCACTTTCGGACAGCTCTGTCGCGTCAGCGCTGACTTCGCTATTCCCGGTGTTTATTTTGATGTCAGTCCTTACTGAACACCAAAATCAGTACGTGTTCAGTCGCTGACTCGGCGTTGTAGGGTGTCGTTGGGTGCCTCGTGTCGAAAATGGCGCGCAAATTAAACGGAAAAGAAAACTTAAAATTGGTTCAATTGTATCGCGAATACGAATGCCTCTGGGACATCAAATCGCAAAATTACCGCGACAAAGAAACGCGTATAGCGGCGTTGCAAAACATTTCGCTGCAAATGGGCATAGAAGGACTTAGCCCTAATGAAGTTAAAAATAAAATCAGAGCCATAAGGGCGACATATTACTTAGAATTAGATAAAATAGAAAAGTCCTCAAGAGGTTGTGGAAACGTATATACTCCGAAAGTCGAATGGTTCGAAGAAATGCACGCTTTTATACAAAATGTGTTGGTAAAAAGAAAAACAACAGTAAGTGAACTTATATTTATTTATTAGGTAGGAACAGTAAATAAAAGATATTAGATTTATTCTTGGCACACTTCCGTCAGTCACAAAGTAGTTTTTACATACTTAGGTCCTTATTTATTTTTCATTTAAGGCACGGTTTTTCCCTTTTTTTGTCGATAATACTTGATGATGGACCGACTTCCATGTGTCTTGACGTTGAATAGAGCTTGTCACCAATGAAGGGGATTCGTCTAAATTATTTGGTGTCATTCTTAAAGTCACCGTGTATTCATCAGAATCTTCCAATCTCAATTGATTTAGCAATGAAGCCAAAACTCCAGTTTCATTTCGATCGCTTGTACACTTCTTCATATAAACTTTTTTTTCTTTTAAGATAAAGATATGTATCTCTTCTTCTAACATATCCGTGAACTCTTTTAATGGCATATGTGAAATATTTCTCAACAAATAATTGACTCTCATCAAACTCTGCCGTTTTTGGGAGTTAATTTTTCCTCACTGACTTTAACAGCGTGTATTCACCTTGATCAATTGATGACTACGTGTTTAACAGTGTAGTGAGTTCTCGGCGCTAGTACTGGTGGCAGTAAGTGACTCATGTAAATATCCCTTTACCTCTTTAACTACGTGGTATAGATAACTTGAGTTATAAAAAAATATCGGTGATTTACATTTCACGACAATACTGATAGAACCGCTTTTAAAATGTTCAAGTCGTTAGAAATAGAAGTTCAGAAGTAAAGTTAAATTTATCTACGCTACTTTACTTGACTCGACACTTGCTTTAATTGACATCTCAACATAGATGAAGAAGAATATGGAAGTCTGGGCATTTACAGGGTTTACGATCGTCATAAGCTGGTGATCACTTTACACTTTACACACGTGTAACATTCACCAATTCTACCCATGATTGACAACCACATTACTCAAATTCTTGAAACATCTAGATATATACTGATCAAATTCGTAACGTAGTATTCGCGAGTTTACTGTAGCCATCAATGATAATTTTTATCTACGCTACGTAATGCGTTAACTTCCGTATGGATCCCAGCCAACTTCGAAGATGTCGGTCAGGAAGATACTGGGTTGCTGGTAATATACATACATAAGTGGAAACTATAATATCTAATAATGGTGTATTTGGGACAGTGTCGTGCAGTGTTTTTCCTGTTTTTTTTTTTTAAATTTCGACTGCCATTACAGGTTGTAGATGATCCCTGTAACGACGTCAAACAAGATCAAATGCACTGCACGCCATTTTCACAAAAAACGCGTTTAAAAACCATAATGTTGCCGTCAAAATCTACGTGCTTATTCGGAAATAATTCATTGTACTATTTCGTTTCAGCAATCTTTTAGCCAAGAACCGCAAAGACCGTCTGCAGTCAAGACGTCACTGCCTCATCCGCCTCCTGCGAAAAAGAAGAAAGTAACTCGAAATACTACAGAAAGGGTCGCGAGTTTATCTAAACTGCCAGATGAGGAAGTGGACATTCTAGCTAAGGGCTGGGCTATAAAATTGAGCCGCTTAGACCCGGACCAGAGGCGATATGCGGAAAAAATTATTAATGATACGCTATTTGAAGCTGTAATGGGTACATTGACGAGGAACAGAGTGTGTTTTCAAAAGTCATCTGTATCTCCGTATATCTCACCTTCCACGAATATGTCATCCCACCCAGCTTCTGAAAGCAGATGCAGGGTACGGTGTTCGAGACCTGCACATCTTCCATATTCATCACCCTCGTCGGCAAATAAGGTACCACGCGAATCGCGACGTCATTTAACACATTTCAGATGGGTATTTTGTACGCCTGCGGACCACTGACGCGGGATTTGATAATTGTGCAAATAAAGTTAATACCTTAACAAAGAGATTGGTATATAATATTCATATAAAAACATAGGATAATTCACACCATTTTGAGTGTGTCCAAATACTTGTTCACAAATCTGGATTATCTCCAATTATAGGAGTTATTTTTCTTATTATTTTTTGAAATCTCATCAAAGATGAAGAAGAACTTTACGGGGCTGACTACCGTCATAGGCTGGTTTAAGTGAACTTTGCACAACATTCACCAACTCTACCCATTATTGACAACCACACTACTCAATTCTTGAAAGTTCTATATATATAATCCCATTTCGAAATCCAGGCACCAACCCTTATGTATGAAAGTGAAATATGGAATATGGAAAATAAAGATGAATGGAGTCGAAACACGATCTCTCAGAAGAATTTGCGGCTAAACGATGTATGACTGATGTTTGAATGATGAAACAAAAAAAGAATGCAAGACTGAGAAAAGCATTATCGATAAAATTAAGAAAGGCGTGTTGCGATGGTTTCGACATGTGGAACGAATGAGTGAGGAAAAAACGGTAAAATAAATTTATGAAGCAAATGTAGTTGGAAATAGAAGCAGAGAAAGAACGAGGAAAACTTGACATGAGCATGTATTTATTATACTTGGACGCGGACAAGTCAGAAATCAGTATAAGCGGTGGGTTGTATGAGATACATGAATGTGTAAGAGACGCTTATTTTTGCGAAGGCAGAGTGGTGTGGCGTTCTATCCCCTCTGCCTGTCCCTGCGGGAAAGCGGCGTAATATTTAATTAAATTACCAACCTTTTGCTTCGGAAATTTTTTTTTCGGTAAACTACCGAAATCTACCGGTATTTCATGTCTCATATACCGATTTTCGTTCCGTCGACGTTGGCAACACTGCTCGTCAGTCGCGATCAGTTAGTGCGAGAGGGAGGTCGTGTGATACGGTCTGTGCTGCATTTCCAGTGTGAAAACGCAAAGATGTCGGAAGAAGTACTCAAGCACGGCGTGCGATTAGTCGCGAAGATGTTAGCTGAAGAGATAATAGACGAATTGGAACAGGAGAAAAAAGAACTTAAAAGGCGAAGATTGGTAAGAATACTGCGGTCACGATAATGCCAGTTTGCAAATATTCAGCTGGCATTTTTTTTAAATTACCTAACGTCCAAGTGACTCTGAAATCTAGCTACGGCTTATGCAACACCGTTTATCATGTCCCTACTCAGGCTTCAACTTTATAAGTTTCATAGCCTATGCCTACTCGTGAGTGGATTTACTCTTTACGTTTAAAGTTACTATAATTTCATGTAATTGATGAGTGAAAATTCTAGGCAAAAACACTCGCTATTCAGCTGGCATTTTGCATCGTAGTCATATATAGGGTGGCGCAAAATCAAATACTCTATCAGAAGATGCTATAATTGTTGCAAAAGGCGTCGTACGTCTATAATATTTGTCGTCTTCGTACGTCAATCATTAGAATTCTAACTGTCCATCAAATTTCATCCCTCTACGCCCTTTCCTAAACTCCCTTTTTCCTTTGCCTTCCTTATTATCATCAATTTGTAATTTAGTTTTTTTTAATGTTCAGGCACTATCCACCCTCTGATAGTAAACAGCTTATATAGCTATATCAAACGTTTTGACCAATATCACTAGTCTGTTTTGGATTGGTTGGAAAATATTTAGTAATAAGCCCACCAATGTACTTATTTTTTTCTCTGTACATAATGTTTAAATAAAGAAATATTTGACATTTCAGTACACAAACAGATTTAGAGTGGCGCAAAATTAATCATCTAATTTTGTTTTAAAATAACTTTTTTACTATTAAATAAAATAACTTCTTTACTATTTAAGAAATTCGTAAGTTAAGTTATAAGTAGGCACGTTTATTTATGCATATAATATTTTTTCCAGAATTATTTCACATACTAGGAAACGCCTTAAATATTTGTTATTATTTTTAGACCAATTATTTTAATATTTTGGTTCATTTAAATATTGTTAATTAATAACTTATAATTACTTAACTTTTAACTTTTAATAAAACAACAACCACATAGTTTTTCCCCACTTTATTTTATTTTAACAGTGACGGGTTTTGCCGTTACCGACATCATCAAACTGGTGGGAAGCTAGAAAAAAAAATATATGTGAAATGTTATTATTGTGTATATATTGTGTATATATACATCAAGGCAGGGGTTGAAAACCATGATTTTATATAATTTTTCTGAAAAATTATTTTTAATTGAGCATAAAATTTTGTCTAGCATCCAATCAGTCTGATGATGTCGGTAACGATGAAACTCGGTCACTGGTCGAATAAAATGAAAGTGGAAAAAAATATGTGGTTGTTATATTATATAAAATGCAGTTTCACATACAAATGTCGGTATAAAACTTAAATCGAATACTGTAAACCCCCTTTTAACGTTGAGATAGGAGAAACCTGGCCAAAAGTCTCAGGTACAAATTTCGCTAAAATAAATTATTAGTGCGTCATACGGCGGCCATTTTGTAAATATTCAGCCACGCATTTCGCTGCTGTAGTTGAAACCAGGGGGGGTCGACTCGTAAACGTCAGATTGTTCAAAAAACGACCAGAAAATGACGAGACACACTAATACACTAACAAAAACACCAAAACGGGAACGAAAAATACGAGATACCAACAAGTTGTTCAAATATTTCAAATAAATATATACAGACTATGGTTATAGACAATTATCGATAGAAAAATAGAAATCCGTCTATGAAGAACTTCATAATATTGAGTATTATGCCAAAGTTAAAGTTAAATTTTGCGTATGAAAGTGTAGTTTTTCTTACTTAACACAACGCTCCCTTGAATTTCTGCAGCACCCCCCAAATGCAAAAAAATTAAAAACGCCTAGCCAGACTTCCAAAACGCCCACAAAGGGGCGCTGGCACCCCCGTTAAGAAACATAACTTCAGAAAGTGGTGGGCACTCCTTCCGCCCTTTTAAAATATTGTATTTTCTAGAATTTTAAATATAATATAGTAATTTGAAAATTCTATCGTTTTTGTTTTTGTTGAAAAGCCTTATATTTATACATAGTTTGGGATAATAATTTCAAAAAAGTTACCATTACCATTTACCATTGTAAGGCTGAGTTGAGTAACCATTATTAATCGCCTGAATTCTTTTTATAATTGTCGCGTTTTAGCCGTGACCTTTCTATTTTTGTTTACACTGAAATAAATAAATTTAGATAGTGAAATATCTTCTTTGTAATATTAATATTATAATTTTGAAAATATGTAATACAACAAATTTCAATATAAATACCATTTAACCTGAAAAATGAATGATAAATATTTCGACGGGTGGATTTGACATTCAGCCGCGGCGAAGTCACGCCCAGCCGGGAGCTTAGTACTTCTAGCCGTTTACGTCACTTCCGGCCACTGGCGAATATCACTTCCAGCCATAAAAAATCGAGGTAGTTGGCGGTCTTTATATAAAATAGTTAGTCTGTGGTTGAAACCCAGTCGTCGTCGAGTCAGCACGTCTTTGTTCTCGGCGCTTTCGTTTTCGGCAAATTTTGATTTGGTGATTTAAGTTAGTTTTTCGCAGTGTTGAAAAGTTATACTCATGGATGTAGAAAAGGAAGGTATGTGTTATAACAATATAATTAATTATTTTATTGGTTTGAAGTAATTACATCAACGTTTTTTTATTAAGTTGTTTAGAGAGCATAAAAAAATATTTTTTACAAGTTTGCCTGTCGGGCATTGTCGGACATTTTTCTTTTGACTATCATAAAGTTCAAATGTTTCTCATAGTATTTATAAAAAAAAACTTGCAACATGTTTGCGACTTTAAAAAAAATACATTTAAAAAATTGTTGTTTTTAACACTCAAAAACAGTTTCGTTAAAAATTTAATGTTTTTTTACAGGATCTTTAAGCGGGGTTAAGGAAATGACTAAAAAACAATTATATGAGTTGATGCAAAGCTGCTCTAAGAATTTAGAAGAAAAATTTTCATTTATGGAGAAAAAAATATTTGATATAACTGGATGCCCAGATAACAAATGTGATTCATTGAGACGGTTTTTAAGACATTTCAAGTCTGAATTTAGGCATAAATGGATAGCTGCCAACCGAAATAAAAATCGTTTTCTGAAGTCCAATGAAAAGTGGTTAAGTGGCTCCATAAATTTTGAGAATTGGACTAAAATTAAGTCAGATCGACCAAAAAAAGTATTTCAAGAATCAAGTGATCGAAGCAAACGACGTAAAATAGAAGCTTTGAGAGAGCAGTCAACTGCTGACGAGTTGACGTACGCAGCTCGTATGAGCCAACGTTCTGAAGGAAACTCTGCTGCCTCGAATATGCCCAACGTGTTGGGCATATCAGACCGCTCTATGAGACGAATTATGAGCCGCGTGAAATCTGTAAGCCGCCACTTGACTAATGCAATCTTTGAAATTGATAAAAAAAATGTATTTCACTAAGAAAAAATATATTTCTACTCCTTTTTAAACTTTCAGATCAGCAAAGTTAGTTGCCGCACCTTGTACAATATTTAGTTCACATTGTTTCGACCGTTTTCAAAATAAGTAGGTACCTACACATTATTTTTGAAATTGCAAAGTATATCATGGTATTTATTATCCAGGAGGCGAGAAACTTCGACTAGATTTCCATAAGTGCGAAAGAGATAGGCCGCGCACACATTGGATACGTTTCCTTACGAAATTGAGTCGTACGATTACGTACAATGAGAGCGAGCGCGGTTGCGTTGACATTTTTCGTACGATATTGACTCGTCCGAACACGTACGTATTCGCGCGAGTATTCTCAACCTTGGGAGTACTATGGGTAGGGATTATTCGTGCGTGCGCGCGCGTATAGTCGCGACGTCCGACGCGATCTCATTTTGTCGAAAATATTTGAATATTTTGCGTTTTTGTACGAACAACTATGGATATAGAGAAATTCGTCAATTTGGTACACGAGTACAGATGTTTGTGGGACCAAAGTGATTCAAATTATCTCTTGCGTGACCACCAACGCGCATCATGGCGGGCAATTTCCGCACAAATGAAAGTACCAGGTAAGTTAATTATATATATTAGATTAAATAAAATAACTTGAAACTGCATGAATGCAACTTTGAAAAAAGTAAGTTTTAAACAACTGACCATATCTTCGTTTGATGGAAATTTTAGAAAGCCTTTCCTAAATAAGTTTACATGTATCGCTTGCAATAATTCCAACAGTACCTCGAGATCCTGAATGAATATCCAAAAGGTTTGAATGTTGAACCAGTTGCTAAGTACTTGCAAATAATAAGATATTTTTTTTCAGAAGATGAACTGAAGAAAAAATGGAAAGGGCTGAGAGACACTTTTGGAAGGGAACTCAAAAAAGTTACAAACAAAAGATCAGGTCAAGCGGCTGAACCTGATTCTAAATGGCCTTTCTTTAAGATCTTAATTTTTCTGACGGGTACTATTTCCCGAAGAGATCTCGAAGGCAATGCCCCAGAAACTTATAAAGACACGGATTGTGATAGGAACTGTGGCACAAACACTAACACAGGTTCTGACTATCCTACTTCACATCCTACACCGTCCTCCAGTCTAGCCCCACAATCTTTGAACGAGACATTTAAATCTTCATCAAAAATTAAGGTTAAAAGACAGAAGATAAATGAAATTGAGGCTAGACTATTGCATATTGAAGAGAGAACAAATCAGTACTTTCGAGAAAGCGTAAATGATTCTGATACCCAGTTTCTGATGAGCCTTGTTCTGTTTCTAAAAAACGTCCCTAAACATCGCAAATTAATTGTTCGGACCAAGTTACAACAAGTTTTTGTAGATGAACAGAATACTGTGTCACCAGCAGTGCAGCTGCAGTATTCGAGTGATTTATCTCGAAATATTGAACATTCTTATATACCGCGACATATTATGACACAAGGACAATTGCAGCAATGTACTAGTGATTTTCGACAATCAAATCAAGCTTCTGTAAGTGATTACGTTAAGAATTTCAATCCGAACTTGAAACATGAAAACCTTCACCAAAATACCAGAACGTCCAATAATTGTATATGTATTACAAATTCACTCCATTAAGCATAGTACTTCAATATACTCCTCATTATAAACATGTAAAAAAGCATTTTTTAAACAATTTTATACGATAACATGTTTAAGTGGTATTCCAGTACATATTTCTGATGTATTATGTTTATTTGTACCTGTTCTCTCTCTGTTGTTAACTTTGCTTTGTTGCCTTATTTGTTGCGCTATGTATTTCAGATGTTTGTATTTACACGAAGAAAAAGAAAATACATTTTTAAGAAATAGTGGTATTTATTTTTAAGAAATAGTGGATTTTAAGAAATAGTGGTATTTACTAAGTAAAACATTAATTAAAAATATATTTTCACTACTTTTTTAATTAACCTTTGAATTCGGCAGTTAACTGCCGCACCTTGTATAATCTTGGTTTACATTGTTTCGACCGTTCTCAAAATAAATAAATACCTACGCATTATTTCTGAAATTGCCAAATATATCCCGCAACAAGGCATGGTATTTATTATCTAGGAGGCATTGATGTCTATCCACGCCTGCGAGAAACTTCGACGCGAGCTGTTCTAAAATAAAAACAAACTCGCGCATTTCCACGAGTGCGAAAGAGATAAGTTAAACGGACGCTAGGTGAGTTAGGGTGAGACAGAACTCTATTTGATAGCAGGCGCTGGCGTTCGCAAATGGCTCTAATTTTTGGTGCTCATGATCTCCAACGTATCGACTAACTAAAATAGTATGCGGCCGACAGTTGTGGCGTGAAGTTTGAAATGCCGTCGTGTGTGCTCAGATGCTGTAAGAATAGTGCCCGAAAGGTAGGAAAAGCTGATGGAGTAACGTTCCACAGGTAAGTGTGTTTTTACAATAACTGCTAAAATCCTATTTAATTCTACTTTTTTCAAATGAAAAAACGTATAAAATGCTAAATCTGTTCACCGCGGTGTCGAATGAAAGTGTCATACATAGTTGCAAGATGCAAAAACAACAGTTTATGGGAATATGAACAGCAAAAGTTATATTCCCATATTTTTATTGTTGCAGGTAAAACACTTCCATTCGGACAATCCGTGTATAAATTTTAAGAATTTATATAGCGGCATTTTTACAAAATATCGTCTGAAATCATTTATATTGATTATATTTTATACGAAATAGCCATTACGCTACAGGAGTAAGCAGACAGGATAAAACGCCAAACTATCTTTGCATACATTATTTGTCTCTTCTACATTCGTGCATCTCATACCCGGTGATTATTCCAACTCCTTACATGTCTTCCAAGTCTATGATGTATGTAATCGATATTTACGAAAATGGCGTTACAACTAATTATTAAAATTATTATTATTATGGAAGGAAGCTAGGAGTGTGTTTCAGGACAGAAGAGTGGGCGTTCTATCCTCTCTGCTTACGCCTGCGCGGAAATGGCGTGACGGTAGTAGTAGTATATTACATAGTAACATACAGGTTGTGTACAGTGGCGTGCACATAGTTTTTAATACAGTAGTAGGGTTGGTTAAGGATAAGGCATAATACAGCTGTCCAAAACTCAAAACAGAGTAAGTTTTTTTTTCATTCTTGGATTAAGTAGATTCTACTTGATCCAAAAATTCAAAAAAAAATATTTACTACAAAAAAATGTCCCTTACTGTGTTTTCAATTTGGATAGCCGAGTAGGCACTGTCGTGTTTCTATATGGGACGCGAGTGATGCACTGCTTTTCTGCCTATATAGAATGCACGCCTCTGGTTGTATGCTGAAACAGGTTGTATTGTACAAGAATGTCGCTATATAAATTATAAAAAAATATATTATCATTATTATGAATATACTCTCAGATATTTTTCATCTTTGACCTTTTGAATTATAGCTTGTAAGATGTTTTTTAGATTCCCGCGAAAAAATGATCCCACGCGTGAGGACTGGATCCAGTTTGCGCGCAGAGATCGCCACGAGGCGCGCTGGCTACCGAGCGACAGCAGCCGCATCTGTTCGGCGCACTTTCGGGAAGCGCACAAAAACGTCACGAAACACGGAAGGGTGTTCTTGACGAAATCTGCTGTGCCGTGTATCAAGGTGATCGGTCTTTTACAGAGTCTACGAACCATTCCAATGTAAAAAAAAAAACATAATGATTTCTCATATTTTCTTATTTTGTTTTACCTTTTTATATTTTCTCATTTTTTATATTTTCTCATTTGTTTATTTTAAATAACCTCCGTAGTGTAATGGTCAGCATGCTCGGCTACCGTTCTGGAGGTCCCGGGTTCGATTCCCAGGGGTGTTTAATAAATATAAGTGATTTTTTCACTCTAATATTTATTCAATATTACATTGGACTGGTACCTGAAGTGGAGGGCTGATCACCTCCCTTCATGTGTAAACGATCGAGATAACACTGCGTTTATATGAAGCAGTGCCCTAAGCACCATTGGGGTGTGGTAATGGTTTTATTATTATTTACTATTATTTGAAATATGCTCTTACCTTATATTTTTCTCATTTATTTCTTTTAAATATGCTTCTTGTGCCTATTTATTATACCTGTTTATTGTTTTTATATTTTGCCATGTATTGGTATTAGTTTCGGTTATTTAAAAAAATATATTTTTTGTTACTTTATTATTTGTGTTCCAGTCTTGTTAACCTTAATCCCATGTCCCAAAATGAGAAATAGAAATTACTCATCGGGAATATTATATGTATATATATAAATAAGCGTATATAAATAAGCGTATAAAAAAATAACTTCATTACAAGTTACCTTACCTAGCTTACCTTACTACCTACCTCTACTGCCTACCCTAATTAATTCCCAGTGCACGCCACTGGTGAAAAATCTATGTCTAGTCGGAGAGTACGTATGACTAAATGTATGGATGTGTAGAGAGATAGGAGTGTATGTCAGGACAGAAGAGTGTGGCGTTCTAGCTTTTCTGCCTACTCCTGAAATGGCGTGATGGTAGTAGTAGTAGCAGTGAGCTATTTTTTTTATTTAGTTTGATTTTAAATAATAAACACGTTGATACAAAAGTATGATTTTTATTTTTGTTTACAACATTTTGAGTGTGTCCAAATACTTGTTCACAAATCTGGATTATCTCCAATTATAGGAGTATTTTTCAAATTATTTTTTGACATCTCATCAAAGATGAAGAAGAATATGGAAGTCTGGGCATTTACGGGGCTGACGACCGTCAAAGGTCGTCAGCCCCGTAAATGCCAATCTTTAACAAACCAGCCTATGACGGTCGTCAGCCCCGTAAATGCCCAGACATCCATATTCTTCTTCATCTTTGATGAGATATCAAAAAATAATATTTATTTTTGTCTTTGAATTTGAGGTACCATCAAAGCTTGTTGGCTGACATGGTGACGAAGGGAATTCGGGTTCCCACTACCTCCAAGTACCCTCTTTACCGGATAACGATTTTGGTACAGTAGCCGGCTGTAAATAATACCCATCGGACTTAAGAAAAGAGACTTCGGGTTTGTAGAGCGCTATCTCTGTCATTCGTAGACGTATAAAGTTCCGTCCTGAATTGTCAGTCGTTGTCAAGTGTTCAACAGTGCGGTCGCGTACATTTCAAATTATAAAAAAAAGATATAACCATGGCATCTATAGTATCTAATATAAAACAGGAAAAGCTTTACAAAGTTACGATGATGGTTGGTGTCATTATTTTAAGAAGCTTCGAGAGCGAGTTGCGAACGCTACTGGGATCTCGAGGAAATCTTTGTATAATATATTGAACGAAGTCAATGCTGAAACATCGTCCATTCCATTCGAGTTCATTACTCCGAAAAAAGGAAAACCCAAAAAGAAATTCCGTTTAGATCTGGACAATTTTGTGACTCTTTTATGTGAAATTTTAATATTTTACATTTTGTGACATTTTTATAACCCCTGTCTACGATGTCTATGCATGAGTTTTGTCGAAAAAACTTTTACTCTTGGTTTGGTTTCTAAACAAAAGCAATTATAAAAATAAAGCAGTACACATGTTTTTTTTTATTGTTTTATATTAAGTCTATCTATTATTTGTATTATCTATTATTATTTATCTATTATTTGTTGAAATAACTCAATGGTCGTAAACACCATATTTTTCACACTTTTTTTTATACTAACGACTTCGTCTGTGATTAGATTCAAGTATAGATGAATATTACAGTCGAACCCGGATATAAGAGATCTGCATATAAGTGAAGACTTCTATAAAAGAGAACTGACTTAAGGTCCCGACATTTTACCCTGGGATCCCCTGTAAAAGAGAGCGGGAAAAACTGGATAAGAGAGTCGTTCTATTTGAACTGATCTTTATAAAAGAGCGTTTAGTTTGTAGATGTAGCCGCAACGTCACTGCTGACAAGTCCTGACAGGTTGTTTGTCTCTGCTTCGGGAGCTGGCGCAAGGGATCGATAGATCGGTGTCCTTTAGCGTCAGTGATAAATCGAGATGTCTAAACGGAACACTTTAACGTTAAGTGATAAATTGAAGATTTTAACTGCCTACGAAAACGGAAAACTGCGAGTCGATATAGAAAAAGAATTCAATGTGGGGGAATCGACGTTTTATAAAATTATTAAAAACGGAGAAGCTATCAAGACCGAATGCGATGAGGGTCATGGCAAAATGAAACGCAAGCGAAAATCTGAATTTCCGGATGTCGAGAGGTGTCTCGTAGATTGGATCAAACAGACACGGAGCAACAACTTCCCGGTGAATGGACCAATACTCAAAGTGAAAGCTCAAGAATTTGCATTTAAAATTGACGAAAAAGACTTTACCGCTAGCAACGGTTGGCTGGAGAGATTTAAAAAACGTCATGATTTAGTGTTTAAAAAAATATGTCGCAAGAAAAAGCCTGTCGATGAAAGTGTCTGCCAACAATGGATGACTGACCTTCCCAATATCTTTAGCGGTTATCACCCTGAAGACATCTACAACGTAGACGAGACCGGGTCACTTTACAAGTGCCTTCCAGTCAAGGCATTTACATTTACCAAAGAACAGTGCCATGGAGGAAACCAAAGCGAGGATCGTCTGACCGGTGATAGAATTGTCGAGAATATTGTTTCGGATTGCGTCAACAACCGCACGGAGGAATATGACAAAGATAAAGGAGGTGACAAAGGCTTAGAGAGTTTCGAAAAACCGACTGTTAAGAAGCAAGACGCCATTGAAGCTCTGAAAAAACTACGCGTGTATTTTGAAATGACTGAAAGCGATCCGTCTGTGTTTGAGCTTATAGCTAATCTAGAGAAAAATGTTGCAGAACCGTCGACCGGGAAACGGAGCAAGGTAACCGATTTCTTTAACAAAGCTTGATTTTATGGACTTGAAAAATTACGCTTTTCTTGGAAAAATTCCAACTATCCGAATGGGGTCCGCTTCCAATTGATTTGGGTAATGGATCTTTGTCAGACGGGAGGAATATCTAATTTAACATACTCAACCAATAAAGGATTGTGTAACACTCGTTTTGTGTTTATAACAGCCGATATAATCAATATTTTCATTCATCATTTTCTTTTGCAAAATTCGCCTTCGTAAAAACGTTGTTTTCGTAAGTTGGTAACGAATGACGTCACAGAAACGAATCCACACTACTACTATTACAGCTCTATAAAGCAGATACATAAAGGGATACGCCGCATAACACACCCAATGACGTAAAATTTGATGACACATAACGGTGTTCGTTTTTCGTGTTATTCAAATATCTAAAGTTTAAACTTTGATATCTCCCTTAGTTCTCTACAGATTTCAATGAGAATGTTACCGATAGTCTTGTGATTTTTCATATTAATTTATCAGCCAATAATAACACATGAGAATGATCCATTTCATAAATATTTGACCTTTGAGAATAAGTCATTCTAACGTATGTATACAATAGGTGGTGCTGCAATGGTGGTGGTATTTGGAATCATAAATGAAGTGTACTTAAGGCCCAATATACGAAAAATGGCAAATTAATTTTCTCTAAACCCAGATAACACTACTTTGAGCGCGAAGTGACGTCTAGCCCCCAGCGCGGCCGAACGCGTTATAATTTAAAAGATCGAGATCTCGGTCTTAAACACATACATTGTGCAAATGTGTAAGTAGCAGTGTTGAAGTGAATATCTTACATGATTTTGCGTGAATTTCAAATTATACATACACCCCTGGACAAAAAAATTTACGAGTCCTCAAAAAAACTAAAATTGACACATAATGAATTATTCTTGATATTTAATTAGTTTTTTTTGTATTGTTTAACATAAGTGATGACTACTCGTTACTTCAAGGTTAAAATGAAAGATCTTACTCATGAATTGTACTTAGAAATTGCCATTATATACCAGGTATCAGATTATCCGAACCTTAGAGACCCATAACGGTTCATTTATGGTCGAGTGTTTGTGATGGAGTAATAAAAGACATGTAATTTTTTAATTCATATTTAAGAAGAAGGTTCTAATCGCTTTATTTTAAATTAAGGTATTTTACATTTAAACATATTTATAACATTTAAAAATATTTAATACTTAGTGAATTCACCTTTATTTTTTATAACATGTAAAATTCTATTATTTAACGAAGCGTAAAGCGAATCTTAAATTTCTGATGTTATTTCTTCTTCCTAAACTTGAATCAAGTTTTTTTTTAATTCCTCAATGTTTTTTTATTTTTTTTTCCCAACTTTTTTTTTCATAATCGCCCATAAATTTTCTATCGGGTTCAAATCAGGACTATTCCTGGGCCACGTCAACGATTTTAAGCCAATTTTATCCTTGTATTCAATGATCTGTAAGAAAAACAATAAATTATTTATCAAGTGGTCTACAAAGTGGATTAAAAAATAAATATTTGTACTCACAGTGCGGGCTCTATGGCACGGCGCCAAATCGTCCTGAAAAATCGGGTCCGCGGTATACTGCGTAATGTCCTCGATTGTTGGAATAAGATGGTTTTTCAACACTTTTTTGTACTGGATGGCATTCATCGTACCTTGTATAAAATTTAGAGGTCCCAAACCGTACGCTGTCATGCACCCCCAAATCATGACGTAGGGTGAATGTTTAACGGTTCGAGTGACGCACGACGGATGGTATCTTTCCCCAAGTTTTCGTCGAACTATCTTTCTGCCGTCTGGACCAAAAAGGTTGAATTTTAATTCATCGGAGAAATTAACATTTTGCCAATCCTCCAAGGTCCAATTCTGGTGCTCCTTCGCCCAATCCAGTCTAGCCTTCTGCATTTTGTTCGTCAGTAATGGTTTCTTTGCGGGACTTCGTGCTTGGAAACCATGATCCAACAGCCGCCTGGACACTGTTTTTACGGAAAATGTTGATGAGCTGGTAGACTGCACCTCTGCGTGTATTTTAAGTGCCGTTAAAAATCGATCGCGCATAACAATTTTTTTATTAAGCGATCATCTCGGGCAGATGTCGCGCGCCCCCATCCGCTTCCTTTTTTCCGTTCTATGGATCCAGTTTCTTGGAATTTTTTAAATAAAAACCTCACTGCACCTTCTGAATACCCAACTCAACGAGATATTTTACAATTAGATATGTTTTGTTGCGACAGTGTGATTATTTTGGATTTTATCGCAATCGACATTTGCTTTGCACTTTCCATGATTGTTGTGTTATGTTCCCTCAAACGCGGGTAAAACAAAATTGTTGAGACATTTTAAAATGTAAATATTGTAGAAAGGTGACACAAAGTGTCTTTAATTTATTGAACAAAAGAAAGAGGTATCGATAAAGGATTTCTTAGAAAAAGAGTTCAGTAAAGTCAAGGCGTGCGGTAGCAAGTAAACTCGTAAATTTTTTTGTCCAGCGGTGTACGTGTGTGCCATTCAATTGCAATCAATAAAACTGCTACTTTGTATTTTTAGTATTTTTTTTATTTATGTGTTATGTGTTTATTAAAGAACAATGCCACATGTTGAAAAAATTAAACAGTATTTTTTTTAAATTGCTGTCGCATAGATTTGGCAACGTTGTAAAGTGCTTGCTGATTCTTTCGAACGGCAAAAATCAATCAGTATCGTTGAAGACAGCGCGGTGTGCATTCGTGTGTCTGTGCTTTAGTACAAATATTACGAAAATTGTTAAATATGGAAAACATCAACGAAGGTATTACGACGATATTACATTTTGTTTTTGTTGTTATTAAATATGCTGTCGTAAAAATAATATTTTTGATTTTGTATAACGGCATTCATTCTCTAAACACCTATTTAACTAACTTTTGCGGACAATCGCGGATGATGACAATATATTTTTTTTCAGAGAGCCGGCAAGTAGTCACACGACGAGAAATTTTCGAGTTATTAAAAAGAATTCAAGGAGTAGCTAAGGCATCATCTGTTCAAAATAGCAAAAACATTTCTGATTTTATTTTTACCAAGTTAGAAATAACCACACCCGATGAAAATGTAAAAACAAAATTAAATTTACAAATAAAAAGGTTTTGCGTTAATATTGTTCGTAAATGGAAGTCGAGTGCTCGCAAATTTAACGTATTTGAAAAGAAATATTGTACATGGCTCGACACACAACTGCCTCTAGAAGATGCCATAGCTTCACATAAAAACTACTCTCTCACTCAATCGGCTGTTCGTCATGTAAAAGATTTTTCAACGTGCAGTTCCGAGACGAAAAGGAAAAGGGTTAGTACTAAGTAGAATCTCAAAACTTAACAGAAATTGGCTATCGGTCTATAGGAAAACGAAACGTCGCTCAAATAATATCACAAACAGCTGTTTTTACTTCAAGAACCGTGAAGATAATAAAAACAGCATGTTTCTCTTCAAATAAACATTATTCCTATTTCAGAAGGTACTAATAGTAATTGATTTTACTTAATTTTTAGTATTTTGTTCAATAAAAATACACTTTGCTCTTAATTATTTTATTAATCAATATTTGCCTTTCATTATGTTTATTTTGTAATAATTTGTCAAGAAACATACACTTTCCTCTTAATTTTTCATTCACCAATATTTGTAGCGAATTGTATGATTTTTTTTCAGGGGGGGTAAAACAAGAATATTAATAAAAAATCGGTACTGATTTCAATATAACAATTTACTTATATTATCTGATAATTTTTTCACACAAACGCAGTATTAAAATTGTTATTATTAATATGTTGTATGTATTATTACTATTATTAAGTTGACTACGACTGTTGTAGTGTTGCCCTTTGGCCTTTAGGATATATTATACGAGTACACACACCGTTGTTTTATTTACACTAACATCAAGATAAAAAAATCTTGTGTATCTTCAATCAATGTTATGTAGTCTCGTCTTACAGAAGATCTGATTTGTGAAGCAATTGATGCACAATATTGTATCAAAGTAATATTGTTACAGTAGAGTCTCGAAAACTCGGCACTCGATAACCCGGCAGTCCGGACAACTCGGCCACACGTGCATATGTGCAGCCTCGGCCATATGTGCAGCCGTTGCCGGGGTTAGTAGTTCGTGGGTGCCGCACAACTCCGCGATGGCTTCGTCCGTTAAAAGAAACCGAGTGAACTTGTCTATGGAGCTAAAGTTGCGGGCATTAAAGAGATTGGACGAGGGAGAAAGTGTCAGCGCAATGGCTAAGGACTTGGGAGTCGGCAAAAGTACGATCGGAGACTGGAAGAAGAAGCGGACGGAAATCGAGTCGTGGTGTGTCGAGAGAATGCGTACGGAAACGTTGAAAGAAAGGAAAAGTATGAAGGAAAGTAACTTTAATGACATAAATGGAGCACTTTACATTTGGTTTAACCAAAGAAGAGAGAAGGGCGCGTCTATTAGTGGGTCAATATTGCGAGACAAGGCATTGAAATTTTACGATGAATTAAAAAAAGACAACCATCCTAAATTTGTCCCGAGCACTGGTTGGCTTGATCGCTGGAAGAAACGCTACAGAGTCCAGCATATTACTTGTGGGGAAAAACAGTCTGGGGATACGGAGGGTATGTCTCAGCATAAGGTAAACACTCAGAAATGTATCGAAGTTGAAGGTTATCAACATGTACGAGTATGTCGATGTATGTATGTGTATAATAATAAAAAAAATCTACAATTGTTTGCATTTTATTTTTCATATTAAAAAATCCTTTCTGCGTTATTTTTCTCTGCTTCGATTGTGAATTTATCTAGATGAATAAATATTCTTTTATTTTGTTACAGGATTCTGCAACACCCGGATCGTGTCCTGAAACGGTAACTATCAAGGAGGAAGTTAATGACGATGACGATTTTAAATCCGAAACGAGTTCCGTGTCCAACCAAGAACCGCCAGCTAACGAGGATTGGTTCGAGTCCACAGAGCACGGTGTTACTTTAAAGTCGGAACCACATTTTGAAATAGAAGTCGACGAGCACCTCATCACTGTTAAGAATGAACCGATCGACGAAGATATGAATCCACCTTTAAAAGAAGCCTCCCCGCCTAAAGAAGAAACGGAATTCGACATGTTCGGACGAAGTGTTGCGACTCAATTAAATAATATGCCTATCAAGGACGCTTTGGAACTACAACTAGCAATTCAAAAAGTGATAACTGACTTCCGTTTAAAGAAATGTGCTACTTGAGTTTTTAAAACGTTCCTACAGTTTTTCGTTTTGTGGAACAACAAACTTTAAACGGATGTACAATAGTGATCCGAGTTATGAATGAACGAATGATATCGCGATTTCATGTTACCAGTGTCATACGTTATCCTTTTTTTAAACGTGTATATCTCCTATGAATTAGTTTTTAAACTGCTGTGATAGGATTAAGCATTTTTTAATATGGAACTAGACACTAGTTCGGGACTAAAAGCTCCTTTGGACTCTCGATCCAAAGAATATTATAAATGTCTATAACGATTATGAAGAGCGATATAAAACTACAAATTCTGTAAAACCTGTATCTGAAAAGTATCCGAAGTTATCCGTTTAAATAATATATTAAATTGCAATGGAAAAAATAACTCTCCAGATAAACCTTTCGGCAAATTTGGACGCGGCACTCCTCTTACTACACAAGCAAAAGAAACAATCTCAACCCTTCATTTGACAGAACAATACAAAACAAATAGTAACAATATTTAACCTCGAAAGCGTGTATCGAATATCTGAAAAAAAATAGTAACTGAACCAGTTTCGGCTTAAAGGACTGTCTTCGACAATAAAAAACGTCTTAACATCTTAAGGTCATTGTATATCAAGAAAAAAAGTCAAAGATAGACGATGAAAATGATTTTAGAAGACCATATCGAAGATCCTCTAGAATCTAGATGCTGTTTTTTTATGAAACAGTATAATGATGACATCGAACTGCTTGATGATGTTATCAAAATAGGACAATTTTACAATGACATGAAAAAGAACAATTTAATCAAGATAGAGAGAAGCACATGACGATATCGCCAAAGAACTATATGTTGCTGGCTAGAACCATGTGATGTCATAACAGTATAACACTATCACCACGACATCAATATTAAACCTTTCAGTGATATCATCAATGTAGAATAACATGGAGTCAACATAAAACCATGGAATGATGTCTAAGAATCATTTACAGACCCAAGCCATTTGTTCTTGTGGAAAGCGGTCAATTTGATAGTGATGTACGTAAAACATTCGATCATAAACATAGTGTAAATCAATACCATATTCACGATGGGTTAAAAAATTACTGTCATCATTTTTAATTATTTGGAACATATTCGAAATTAATCATTTCAGTAAAATAGCGGGATAAATTTCATCTGGACGTGCTTTCTCATATAATGATAAACCAATGCCGAAGTTTTTACCAGATTCATAAAGTAAATGGAATGGAAATCTTTCATTTAAATATTTTTTCTTCGTTCTTTTGTATGATGTAATTCAAATGTATTATTCAGATGGTTTTAAAGTGCAAAATTGACGATTATTTACTGATGTTAAAGAAATTTTCTTACTTTTTAATCCTGTATTTCAAGATTTGTGGTTATTGTATTAATGACATTATGATTTAGGTAGCCTTATTCTCATTTCATTATAAAGAAAAATAGAACTCGTAACTATTATTTCAATTATTTTTAACATTTTGACTGATTGTATAATAACTTTTGTATTTTTAAGAGTTTTGAATAGCCATATCGTGTTTTTTTTTCGTTCTGTTTCAACAACGTTTCCATTTTGACTGATACGTTTACTTTATCAGCCAATATTTTTTTAAGCAAAAAATAATATTGTAATAAAAATACTGTGTTCATACTATTTATTCCCTTCCTCTGTTATTAATATTTTATGCAATAGCACATAAAAGCAAACAAGAAACAAAATATTTCAGGAACAAAGATAATAGTGCGATAATAATGGCGAGGTCCCGAAACTTTCCAGTTTAAATTAGAAATGAGATGAATGAAGCCAAAAATTAAAAATATGTATCTCAAATTACAGATTTTATCAACATTGAACTACAATATGATGGTGCCTTATAAACAATCCAAATATATTTGGATATTAATTCAAAAATATACACCACAACCACTTAAAAAATGATTTTGCTGATCGATTAAGAATATAGCAATGAAAAAATGTATATATATTTTTTAAAATCATTTATCCGAAGAAGAAGACCACGTTTGGTACGTGTAGGCACTTTCTTCCTCGAACTACAGGATGTTCGCTAGTAACTTTTTCCGAGAACTTAGAACGAACTCTAATGCAACATGTGAAAAACCAGGACCTGGTCCATGTCTTCGAAAATCAACAGAGCCGAGAGCTATTAGTGGGACAAGGCTAAAAAGAAATGAAGAAGACTTTACTAAAAGTACTCAAGTGGTTTGACCAGCTTCATTCATTCACCATAATAAAATAAAAAATACGCATTTTAAAATCAATGGCACCAATTCATATAAGAAAACTAAACTATAAACCACACAAGTTGTGCTCAAAATTCTTTAATGTACACGTAAAATATATTTGAAGGAATACGGATGACGTTACTAAAGGCACTTTTGAAAGTACCAGGAATAATAGTAGGTACATTAAATTACCTAACAAGGGGAAAGGACAATAGCCTCATCGACTAGAGTACTCGAGGCTGCATACCCGTACTCGTATAAACTTGTGTAAGTCGGACAAGTGTATGAGCCCCAAATCCTTCAAGGTAAAATTGACTGTAACGAAATGCTATTTACATGCCTGAACCCCGTATAAACTCAGTAGTGTATGTATGGAATCACCTTTGCCCGACATCTATGACCTGAGAAGTTGATTACTGACATCAGCCAGCTTTGTGTAGCGGCTTGCCATTGTTACGTCTAGCAAGAAATAATTTAAATGAAAAAGAAACCAATTTGGTACATTTTATATTACAACAAATCCAAAATGTTAAAAGACTAGGATTTAAGAATTGCTAAAATTCTTGAAAATAAAAGTACTAAAGCCTACACCAGTTGACAGTTGGTCTACCGGTGACGCCTTTAGATACGGGCAATCGAATTAATGACAAAGAAGTCGCTACTTAATTCAGTTTTTGGATTCGATCACTTAAAGCCAATCGCATAATTTGGTCGCATATTGCGTACTCCTAGCTCCTAATATATTTGACATAAAAAACTTAAGCTGGAAAGAAATATGAACAGTAAAAAGGTAACATTTACCAATTAGTCACGACTCTAGTTGCCGTGCTCTTTCATTAAAAACAGGATTTCATGAAATGTCGGGTTTTAACATATGTAATTATATGCTGCAGCTGACAACATATAAAAATGTAAGTATACTACACATATTACAAATAATAAGGAATCCCAAAATAAGCAGAATGACTCATTTATCATACTCGCTGCGAATGCAGATAAACAATGTTTGAAATACATTGGCGGTATAGTTCTAAAACGGTGCGCAGGCGCATAAATTATACGTCATCGAAGTTATGTAAAAACTCGGTAGATGTCTCCCACGCCGCTGCGTGACCTACGCACAACCAGACCACGTCATATCACATGACAGTAAGTAAGCGAATAGTAGGCTATAGTAAACAAACAATTCGACCTCCAAGATGGATGCAATCCTAATTCCAGAATGACATCACGTACAAATTTTATCATTACCCGTCACAAAAAACTGGATCGTGACAGCATTTCAGTTTGCCTCGAGGCGTAACGTAACAAAATAGACTACTCCAGCCACACTCAACCGTTTTTTTCTTGAGCGAAATCATCACAGCGTATTTTCTTCAAAACATGAAATGGCGGGCGATTGGATGAAAAAAATCAGAAGAATTCGGCGCTACTTAGTCCACAAATTTGGCTGCGAATTCCCACTACTTATACATTCGTAATTTTCTGTCCGCCTGTGTAATGGTCAGCACGCTCGACTGCCGTACTGTAGGTTCCGGGTTCGATTCCCAGGAGAGGGATCAAATAAAAATAAGTGATTTTTTCACTCTAATATTTATTCAATATTACCCTAGACTGGTACCTAAAGCGGAGGGCTGATCACCCTTTCTTCGTGTGTTAACGATCAAGATAACACTTCGTTTGTATGAATGTTTTTGGGGTTTGAAGAATATATTTTAAAAATGAACATAAAAAAAACATTGACTAGAAATACAAAACCTAGAAGAATAAACGAATACTATTCCAATCGAGTAACAGAAAATCGCTTAAAAGAGTAAGATTTTTTCCAAATCATGCACATATTTATTTATTTGTTATTATTATTTTTAATAACCAAACGTCCAAGTGACGCTGAAATCTAGCTACGGCTTATGCAACACCGCTTATCATGACCCTACTCAGGTTTCAACTTTTTAAGTTTCATAGCCTATTCCTACTCGTGAGCGGATTTACTCACGAGTAAATCCACTCACGAGTAGGATTTTTAGTAGTAAATTTCTTTTTAGTGGATTTATTTTATTTATGTTTAAAGTTACTATAATTTCATGTAATTCATGAGTGAAAATTCTAGGCAAAACACTCGCAAGCACATGTTTATTTTAAGTAAATTCTTGTTCAGTTCGCGCGAACTGCGCATCCACGCCCGCTGGGGCCCGCCAACTGCTAGTTGGGTATAGCTGGACTAGTCCATTTAGTGAGGTAACAATGACAATGGAGGACGCTATTATTCAACTCGGCTAATAATGATAATGTCATTGTTCATTATCACAGTTCAGCCACATTCACGCAATAAGTAACGACGTACGATTCGTGGGTTATCTTCCAAGCCAAATTGGGTGTTTTACAAATCGAATTTGCCGTTTAACAAATCAAATTGGACGTTATATTGTATATTATAAAAAAGTTTAAAAGGATTTTAAAAAGATATATAAAAAGTAGTACTTATGATTCAAAGTAGTATTGAAAATCTTGTATGAAAACTTGAGTACACATCGCGCGCACAGACTGTGACAGCGCGCCGCCCAGGCTTGCCAATTTGACGACTAACGCACCCGCTAGTCTTAAGAATACCTAAAATATGTGGGCAGGTATTCACACTGACGGTGTATGTAGTACTTATATGAATATATTGTTTTAAATTCTATTTTTTTTAAATACAATTTAACGTCCAATTCGTTAAGTAAAACGTCCAATTTGATTTGTAAGGCGACCAAATTTATAAAATTAATTTCACAACATATTACATACACAATTCATACGTGTATGTTACGTAATTTCCATTTCCCATTTTGGGACATGGGATAAAGGCTAACAAGACTGAAACACAAATAAGAATGTTACAAAAAAATATTTAACAAAATATACAAACAAACACAGAGCGAAATATAAAACAATAAACATAAGATGAGAAGCATGTTTAAAAGAAACAAATGGGAAAAAATAACTAATCACTAACACAAATATCTTTCCATAAACTATTTTTTTAGTTGTTGTTGTTTGATTTGTAAGGCGTCCAATTTGGTTTGTAAAACTTCCAATTTTTAGTGAAAAATCTGTAGTATAATAGGATAGATGCTAGACTTATTAGACTCCTTTATGAATATGATGAAAAGGATCGTGATAGATAGAATAATGGAGTATACCCATAGACGTAGCAGTCATCACCAGAAACCAGATCATCTCGAGGACAAGTTCGTGACCGTGACTCAGGACTAGGTACACCTAACACTCGACCAATGAACAGGAAACTAAAAATAACCACGATGGACCGGTAGTGCTGGATTGTTTGAACACAAATCGAACCATATCGATTAAGTCTATTTTGTACTAATATATAGACAGACACATGCCATAACTTTCCGTTAGTGCTATATATAAAGATTACGTATATAGCACAAAATTCCATCCCGAAGATAATATTTCAAGTTCCGATATAGACATCTAAAAAGGAAATATTCAGCAAATTACAACTCACGACAATCGAACAACTACGCTAAAGGAATCCTTACGTATGCATTCCAAAATTACACATACGAGTATCACAGGAAACACCTCCCAGCTAAACGACATACAAATCGCCAACAACACACTACAGTATCTACTCAATGAATTAGGGCCACCCATTATTTTTTTGAATACTCTGAAATCTTTTGGATTATTATATTTATTTTACATAAATACTTTAAGTTTTCTATTGACATCTAATATCATGTATATTACCTTCAATAATATGTAAAATATACCTGGATTATTTAAGCCTTTACAAAATTTCAAACCCTTTTTCTGAAAAAGGTCCCTAATTAGCACAGGTAGACAGATAGTTGAAAGTTAAAAAAATAGTCCTATCTCATTTATTAGTGAAGTTTCTTGAGTTCTGGTTGTTGTTTTGTTCAGAGAGGTTATATAGTTATCGTGTCTTGTGAAAAAAACTTAATTTTTAATTTTAGTTCATGAAGTATAAATTTTTTTTGTAAACACAAGTGTTTTTTTTGAAAAGGACAAAATGGGAAAAAGTAAAGACATTTCTGAGGAAAAAAAGTCTAGTGTTATAGTGCTACTGAAATTAGGAATATTATCTAATAGAGAAATTTCAAAAAAAGAAAACGTTTCTCGTCAAACAGTGGACAGAATATCAAAATCAATAATAAATCAGTCACCCGCCACCAGCAATCGGCGAAAGAACTGTCGTAGGATTAGAAAAACAACACCGAGGACTGATCGAAAAATCGTTCAAAGTGCCTTAGAAAACCGTAGTGCATCAGCAAAAACATTAAAAATAAAATTGGAAGAAGAGGGTATAAATATATCGGTATCAACACTGAGGCGACGTCTTTACGAAGTAAATCTGAAATGCAGGCGCCCTGTAAAAGTACCAAAATTGACACCACGAATGAAAGCGGATCGATTAAAATGGGCCAGGCTACATTGAAATTACTCGGTAGATGATTGGAAAAAGGTATTAATTTAAATTCAATTTTCAACATATCATTTTAGTAAATAAACTTATATATTTGAATTAAAGTTAAATTTTCATTATTTTTCCGGTCATCTTTAGTGATGAGTGCCGGTTAGAAGCCGTGACAGAGAGCCGTCAATTCGTCAGGAGAACACCAATGGAACGTTACAATGAGGCCTGTGTGGTAAAAGTTATCAAACACCCCCCTGCAACAATGATATGGTCATGTATTATTAACAATTTACCTGGGCCGTTGTTTTTCGTGGAAGGAACAATGAACCAAAATTCCTATAAGCAGGTCCTCGAACGAATTTTATTGCCCTTCTACCATACACTCGACCCAACAGAAGGTCCATACACCTTCATGCAGGATGGGGCACCTTGCCACCGGGCTAAATCAATAATAAAAATTTTGTCTAACAAAAATCTGCCTTTGCTCCCCTGGCCTGGAAATTCTCCGGACCTTAATCCTATAGAAAACTTATGGAGCATGTTAAAAAATAAGGTATACTCATTTCCAAATCCGACAGTAGACTGTCTAAAAAAAAATATTCAAAAAATTTGGTCAGAAGACGAAGAAATAAAAAACATGATAAAACAGTGCATTTTAAGTATGCCAAAAAGAATTGAGGCAGTTATTTCTGCCAAAGGTGGAAATACTAAATACTAACTATATTTATATGAAAATATATGCATTATTTAAGCGTAATAAAGTGTTCATATGTAAATTAAATTCAATGTTGTTTTATTCAAGGTTTTCTCTGAGTTATTCCTGTTTAAATTGAGAAATTGCGTGAAATTCTGCATGGCCCTAATTCATTGAGTAGATACTGTACATATACGAAACATTCAAAAATATACTGCGTCCAAACAACGCAATGACCAATCTAAGAAACTTTAAATAGTATCTACGTAATTAAACTCTATGACCTATTACCATTATCCATAAATTCATTGTGTTAAAATATTTTATTTATTAATAAATATTAATAATATATTTTATTATAAGAGGTAGAAATCCGTTCCTCCAGAAAACACATCCTTTTGCAGTAATTCTTACGAAGTGTCTATGCTGTAAAGTGGATAAACCACGATAAAAAAGGAGCATAAATTTTTCAACAAAATATTTGTGGCACGGAAATATTAAATACGGATTACAGTCAAATGATCATTAAGGCATCTTCGTACATTGGTCCGGTAGAAACATCGCGATCTCTGGATATGTATTTACAACTAAGCTTAGCTTGATTGTGTCTGACTGTTATTTATTGATCTTCCATTGTATGGATTAGTCAGCAGTCGGAGATAACCGCATTTCTTTGTCCTGTTATTTCCAGGCTCTTTGTCCTGTCAATAATCCGATCTCTCGGCTCGTGGTTCCATCTACTCATCTAATAAATCGTGATACTTAATCATTTTTTTCTATTACATATTTGACTGTAAACTGTCTCGCTTCAAGACCGAGAGGCGGTGGACTTACGCTTTTAAACTCTCGACTTGATACCTGTATTCACGTATTAGGTATCTTTTGATCTATGGCGAAGATTTATAATTGATCACGATCTAAACATTTAATCTAGGATCTTCAAATGAAATATATCATTCATTACAAAGGTTGGCCCACATACTTTTTTAATAGTTAGATGAAAATTGTACATTGTAGATGATCTTATGAAACCATCATTAGTTTATTTGACCTGGAGTCATTGCGATTAAAGTGTTATTATCAGTAATTTTACCCCTTATTTCATTACAGATTTCAAATATCTTATTACCAATTGTCTCGTGGTTATTTCTTGCACGTATCTACAATTGATTTTAAAAATTAACCTATTAACGAATATTCTATAGAAAAATATATAATTAATAAAATTAAATATGTAATTTGCCCAGTTAAAATCATCCCCTTTTCTAGTAAATTACGGGCTTTCACTCTATCAAAAATCTTTCGTAAAGCGTGTTCAAGACATCAATTTGTTTTCTTTTTAAAACTGAAAACACCTATTTCTAGCTGAATATAAAATATTGTATACGTTTTTTCTCAAAAAAATGTTACCTGGCATGACCGTGACCGTCACGAATATATAATCTACATACCTACTACAATCTACCTATGCGTACCTTCTAACTCTCGCTTCTTCAAGGTTATTCTAAATTCTAAATCATTATATTTCAAATTAGAGTTTCGTGGTGTTCCACATTTACATCAAAACATAACGACGTGCCCAACATAGCTGTTACGGAATGAGTCAACGACCTTTCACGTTACGCAGCCGACAGTCGTAATCTAACCGACAGATTACAGCGAATTAGAAAGTTGTTCCTGTAACAAAATGAGCCATTTCAGACAATAGACAGACAGACGACAGCTTCAATTTCTCTTTTTAATACAAATATACTATTAAAACAATGATTAATGATAACATTTAGTTTGTTATAATTTAAGAATGATATTAATTAATCAGTATTAAACTATTTTGTGTGTCGACCCAATCGAGAATCGTGTGTGAGTGCGTGCTAGCAGGTTTCAGCTACACAAATGTGAAACCACTACACTACCAATGCAACCGCGACATATGAATAATATAATAGAATGAGTCGATAATAGAGACAATCAATTCCGACCGAATTCACTTACAGCGAAATCTCTATATTCGCCATTAAACCTTTCCTCTAAGGTTTTCTGACGAATACAGTAACATAACTAACTAAAAATCAATCAACTCGATCCTAGGACAAAAAATCGTCGCTCTCCTGACTAGCTGTCGTATCTGTGTTTGCGCAAATATTGATGGACAGCGTTTTTGTGTTTGTCGTTATTACATTTAATTTCTTCCGAAAAGTAAATTTTGTACCACTTACCTGTTTTTGGTTGGTTGGGAGATATTTCTTCTTAGTATTGAGCTCCTTAGTGTACGCACATTCTGCAATAAGTTAAATAAATAAATAAGTATTTAGCCAAATTACCTCCATTATTTCAGCTTCTTCGTTATAAAGATCTAGTATACTTATATTGAGAGTTTCGTACGATTCATTGGAATATTTTTTAAACATCAATATAAACCGAATTTCAGATGTACGAATATAGATAATCTACCGTATTTTTAAACACGATACCAGTTTCGTCAGTAAGGTTCATGTGATGCCAAATTGTGTTGCATTAGTGATGCATTTGATGTTTATGGTAATTCGGTAAGTGATACACGAGTATGATTGATATCGACCTTGAATTATAATGCCCCTTTTATACGAAATTCAATACATTATTCGACCGTTGCGAATAATACCAATTTCGGCACGTGTAATGAAATATCCATATACATTAAATGAAGGGGTTTAAATTCTAAAACGTAATTTAAAATGGTAGGTAGATTTATTACTTCATTCAGTTCAGGAATAGAATGAGTACTACCCGTTAGTAGCGCAATGTATGTTTAATATAAAATCTATCTAAAGTACCTCAGATCGTAGAGGACATGTGGAAAAATTGGTCCATCATTATGATCCATCGATCTAAACTGGAATCATTGCAACAGTTGAAATAAATCTACTTTCTTCTTCGCTTTTATGCTTTTCTTACTTTTTGTCTTTTTTCTAAAACTGGTGTATTTTTTTTTACCGATGCGTCTTTCTGGCCCGTTCTTCCTCAAAGATCAATGTATACTTTCTTCTGAAGGGATTTGTTCGGTCCTTGGGTTGACTGTTGGTTTCAGCCATCTTCTGATGGGACTCCTTGTTCACACATACACATTTCCGGTCAAATTTCCAAGCCAGGACAGTTAGTTACATTGTGCCAATGCCATCCATGTCTTCCTTTCGTTATGTCTCTGAGCATTGGCTGAAATACTTCTAAACCCGTAGAACGAGTGTTAGACCTACCATCTTTCGACATTTTGCTATGATCAGCAATTCCTTAGTAGATATTGGAGCATGTAGCCCTCCAGGATCGATGCATAGAGTACGTTATTTGCCCGAGTATTTTAATTCATTGCGAAGTATGTGGGTCTAGCTTGGAGTGTGGGCGAATGCACGAGTATTGGCATGAGTCACCAATTGAACAACAAAGCGTCATTCTTGCTTGCCTTTTCCGGATGGTGAACCTGTTCTGTGTGTCGTACCGTCCCTGACCCCCGCGATGCCTGTACCAGCCTGTAGTACGCCTATAATGAGCTAAGCAGTATTATTGTTACAACCTACGCCTACGGTAAATTCAATAACATTGCACAGTGATTCGTTTCGATTTATCTTGGTTCTTCTTGACACTCAAATGACTCATCATCGAGCAAAAAAGTGGAGGGTGGAGCGAGAAACCGCAATCTTGACATTTGAAAGAGCTGCGTTCTTTGCTAATAGTGTTTTATATTCATTTGCATTCCAAGTAGATATTTAAACGATCTCCAATTTTATAAAAACAAAATTCAAATAGCAATCTAAACAGTTCTTTACATCAATACGCCAAAAAAATCATTAAAAACAAAGAAAAAATGTCGCCCTGCCTGGTAGGAGATTTGTATTACATCATATATTCAATATTTTTTCCTCGTTAGTGACGACTCCTCTCATTGGATGTACAAGTACAAGTACTCTGAGATATAGGTAGGTACTAATTGTCGAATAATAATTACTTGATTTAAATGAGAATATTTTCAACATATCATTAAATCGTCACACCGTTCAAGTAAATCTACTTTGAGAGTATTCCACCTAGTAGTACACCTAACAATGGCCTAACACACTCGGCCTAACTTTGTACTCGTCTTCGCGTCTATCTACACACCGTGACGCATAATTAGATGGTTTCGTGAGCGTTCCGAAGTAATTAGTAAAAAAATCCCACAATCTAAATCTGCATCTGTAAATTATCACGAACATAATGGCGTCAAAGAAAAGCTCCCATAAGCCAACATCACATGCCGGCAGCGACCATGACCTTCCCGCGCTCGAGACGCGAGACGCGAGACGCAACACGATCGACTCATATTATTCACCAAACAAAAAAGAAAAAGATGAGTGACGGGAAGTAAAACAAAATGAAACAATGCAGCAGACATTTTGAATAAGAACAATGGGTGTTTACGTCGCGCCGCGGCGGTATGTACCAGAACGGAACAGCGTGGCCTGAGAAACAACCCAACTCGAATACACTCGTTCATCCACCAGTAACATTTGACTGTCAGTTAATTATACCAAGATTAACTGGTCCCTTACTTGGTTTTCGATTAAACCGCGCTTTAGGCTGACAAAAATTCAATTCAGTTCCAGAATTCAGTTCTTGCATTCTTGCATTGTTATTTTTGTGTTGACGAAATTTCAATTGGGTTTTTTTTAGGATTGTATCGTTAAATAGTACATAACGGTAGACTATAGCAAGACGCTTAAAATAGTTTCGTGTGAAATTGAAGAAAAACAACCAAAATTACGATATATACGAGTATATTTCCAGAAAATTTAAAGCAGTGACAATTCGTTGTTCCATTGCAAGAATAAAACACAAGCCGTGTTTGAGATATTGAAGTTTGAAGGTTAATATTATCAAGTTATGATTATGATAATTATGAAAATTATGAAAATTATATACTTATCAAAATCTGATTACTTCACACATATTAAATATTGTTGCAATAACTTGATGTCGTTGACCTGCGTGGATTGAAATATGTACGCCCAAAACGGATATGCCAGAAATGAAGACAAGTCTATTTTTATAACTGGTTTTTCGAGAAAAATTACGATGTTTATGTTGGTGAACTGAATTTTATTTATTGATTTTTCAATATTGTTTAAAACAATTGAATACTGTGCCAAATATTATATATCAATTCGATATATTTTTTATATAATAACATATGTAGAGCGCACATTGACAACGTTGCGGACCACACTCGACGATTTGATTCTTTTTGGTCCTTTCTCTCACGATCCGTCACTGGCGGTGACTGAGCACGCATTGGATTGAAACGAGTTGTACCAATTACCGAATCCGCAGTCTGCCGCTCGAGAAACCGGTCGTCCTTGGATCCGCGATCACGACTCACGACTGATACGACGGACTCTGCAAATATTGCCAATCCGAGAGTGTGGAGTGGAATCGGACGTCATTAGGCCTACTTAGGAGCGCATATCTCGATACCCGAGCGTAAGAGAGAATGCCAATATAAACATGTACCTCGTACATCTTAATTAAACAGAAGAGTCATATGTACTTTTAAGGAGGATTACGCAGAGTCTTATGTCACTTTTGAGCTCAATATCTAAAAAAAAAGTTCCTATTATATGCACTTCTTCTTTTTATAGATCCTCAGGATCTGTCTGCCACCTCCTGTCGCTCTTGGGAGGTTGACTGCCAGCTATCTCTCCACCTTTGTGGAGGTCTGCCTGGGGGTATACGTTCTTCAGAGTTTCCTTGAAGGGCGATACGTGGAAGTCTGTCTTTATGTACACAATGATCAAATTTAATTCTGTTTTCGTAGCATGAATGAAGTTTTGGTATGAACGTATGTATCTTTATTGAAATGAGTATTATTTTATTATTTTCTTTGACTTCTATCGCCACCCATCTGGTGTAAAGGGCACTACGCAATATGAACTCGATCATCAATAACATAAAGGTTATGCGATCAGTACTGCATGCCAGTCATATGGATGTGGGTGAAGAATACGTTCAATGGAATACAGATGCCGTGAAGTAGTTTAGGTTGAAGGATATTACAGCTATACGGGAAAGTAAATTTGGGAGAAATGGCAGTATTGACAAAGGTATGTATACCTATATTCGTAAGAACTTGTGTGATAACTGTGTATGTGAGAACTGTTTGCAAGCCACTGGGATTTGGAGTTTTTCAAGAGTCAAGTATCTTTGCTAACTTGCACATTTTCCTCAGAGATGTCGCCCATTTAGTTTATTCTGATAAATGCATAAAGTGACTGTCAATCGTGGGTAAATGTTGAACACATCATATTAAATGATCGCTTAAACCAGCCAACGCTAGCTCGTAAGTCCTGTAAATACAAAGAATCCCATATTACCATCTCGAAGTGTTGTGTGTCCGCCTCCCTAGTGTAATGGCCAGTACACTCGGCTGCAGTACTGGAGGTCCCGGGTTCGATTCCCAGGGGGGGGTCAAATAAATATAAGTGATTTTTCGCAGTTTTGTAATATTTATTCAATATTACTACCCTGAACTAGTACCTGAAGCGGAGGGCTGATCACATTTCCTTCATGTGTTAACAATCAAGATACCACTGCGATGATGCAGTGCCCTATGCACCATCGGTTGCCCATAGGGTTGAAAAAATATCTGCGTTGAGATATCAATAAAAACCTTGATAAAAGTTACAATGTTAGTCGGCTCCGTAGTCTGATTGCCTATCTTGGACTAACAATACATCTCACGTATGTGTTATCAGGATTATGATAACAATGCATCACGTGATGCAGTGGCCCATGTACCACTGGATGCGGAGAAGAGACGAAGAATAAAGATGGCCGTCAGCCTGATGCTTGCTTCGTATCAAGTTACAATTGACATTGTCATGTCATGCATCAGCGTATTGTGTGACACCCACGATTAGCAGTATCAGTAGCTGGTCATCGGTCACATCTACCACCCCGCACGTCGCGTGTCGCGCGCAACACGCGGCGGATAGCGTGTCACACGCCACATGCCGTGAGAAATCGCTCACTGCTCATTCCATTACTCAGAATGCTCCCAGAAGGTATCCAAACTCTATACTTGGCACTCTAAACTGCCAAACTCACATGAAACGCAAAAAGCGATAATTTCAGACGAATTAACTAATACACAAAGAGCGCTTCGATCAACTACAATTATTAAAGAATGGGTGAAGTGACGTGCCTTTGGTGTTGCGAGTGGTGTTTCATGGCGTGGAATGTAATTTTTCCCCCTTAAATCCAATCACGAAATTCCCTACCTGGTTAGGTAGGGTAACAATTATGTCCTGTTGACCCGTCAGCAGCAATTGACACTCAGTGTCAAGTGCTGCTTATGGGAATTTTTGAAAATTTTGGTAAATTATTTGGTAATTTTGGTAAGGATTTAATAGATACGAAGTATCTAACTGCGAACGAAATCCGCCGCGTTTCGCTTTCCGCGCGCCTCGCCGCAAGTCCTAATCTGGCGCGCCAATCGCGCAGTTTATTCAGTACCAAATTACAATCCGGCGGGGAAGGTGCGTCGCTTCATTCCTCGCGGGACGGCCGCCATATTGCAAAACAAAATGGACACGCGCTACCTGGGAAAGGAATTCCTCACAAAATTCATCAAAATATACCAATCTAACCCTTGTTTATGGAACACAAAATCTACAGACTACTCAAACCGGGCGGCAAAAGACGTTGCGTTTGCCGCTTTGTTGAAGCATTGTAAAACTGAATTTCCGAGCGCTAATCGAGATTTCGTTGTGAAGAAAATTCAAAGTGTTCGCGGGACTTATAGGAAGGAATACAAGAAGAAGAAGTCGACCAAAGGCCATGTATCGAAGCTGTGGTACTTTGATCTATTGTCGTTTTTACACGAGCAAGATGGAAAGGATAAAGAAATAAATGAAGATGAAGATCACACGGCTGAAGTAAATATGTCGGATGATGCTAATAGCCCTAGTGACGGTGAAGAAGATGACATGAGTATTGATGATCCTTCAATAAAAGTGGTTAGTATTTTTTTATTAATTTTTTTAAAATATTTAAATAGCTAGTTACTCTTATAGGTTTTTTTTATAAAAGCGGTTGACGATTATTTTTAACATAATGAAAAAACTTTCAAAAGGGCAACCCTGTTTCATATGTCACTCGTCTTCGATTGTCATTGTGGCATAAATTTTCGTAATGTTCAGCAAAGTATCGCGTGCATTTTCAGAAAGTAAAGCCATGTTATTTCAAGTCTGAGAGTGAAATAATATATTAGCCACAAATCGAAAAATCTTGAGTAAACTAATACGATACAGGGAGTGAGGATTGGCCCAAACTCTTTATCGGGATTTTTGTCACTACGTCAAATATTAACGGGATTTCAGAATACGGGTGGTTAATTTTATTTAATTTTTGTTTATTTTCCAAATTACGTTTTTTTAGGAATACCTCGAAAGTGAATGTGAAGAAATCGAGATACATAGAGAGATGCAAAATTTAGATGAAGACTTCGTATTACAAGTCCTCAAGTTATACAAAAAATACCCCTGCTTATGGAATTATAAACACGAGGATTTCAATAAAAAGGCCGTAAAAAGAAAAGCGTATGGCGACATATCAGAAGTATGTAAGCAGACTTTTCCTTACGCCAATCGATATTTCGTGGTGTCTAAACTGCAATTCATGCGCTCGTGGTACAAAAGGCTGTCAGCCAAGGTAAAAGGCTATATTCCCACGAACCAAGAATATCCAACAGGATACTGGTTCTACAACCATCTCAAGTTTCTAGAGGATGGAAAGGAAGAAGCTCCCGAAATTCAATTAGAAGAAGTGGCTGTACCTGCAACAGAAAACAATGAAGATGAAGAACTTGATGTCACAGAAGTAAGTTGAAAATGCTTAAGATGAACTCATTTTTTAAATTCAGGTGGGATAACGGTGAATCACATGCGTTATTAGATTAAATCATGCGTTATGAAAAGTGCTATGATAGTGGTGTTTATTATTGTTTGCACGCTAGTGACTTAAGATAAAAGTGGTGCACACCTAAAGTGACCATACGTTCCATTTTGAACGGGACCGTCCCGTTGTCCCCAAGTAAAGTCGGGACGTCGAAAAGTCCCGTTTTCAAATAAATATAATATTTAAGTTGCAGTTATAAGTCGTGGACGAAAGAAAAAACACAATTACAAGTCGGTGTACTTAAAGCGATTTTGTTAGTTGAGATAATTTTTTTAAAATCCTGCGAATAATTCCATTCTTATTTAAAAGCAAACCCACTTATACTTAAGAAAAAAATTTCATCAGAAAAATATAAAACAATTTTTTTTTCATATTTATATTACTTATTCCTCTTATTTTCTTTATCAACATTCCTTTTCTTTTATTAACACACTATCTGTGGGAAGGGTAATTTTACCGTTTCACTTGACTGGTGGTGTTCGGCGGGAAGGGTAATTTTACCTTTTCACTCGACTCGTCGTAAATTGCGTTTAAGTTATTTTTACGCATGACTTTTGCGGCATCTTTTGATCTCATATCGATGTATACAGTATGGTTAAATGTTATCACTTCTTTTCAGAGATGTTTATCTCTATTATGAGCGCGAATCCGCACGCAGATAGTGTGTTAATACATAAAAACTATGGGAAATATACGGTTTCTTGAATACACACACTATTACGTAAAAATTGATAGATGTCACTTTATTTTATTTATTGTTTCGGCATTAACTTATTAAGTTATTATACAGACCTGAATGATGGAAGTTTAACTTCTGAAACATGTAGTCTATAATAAAACTCAAGTGGTAAAAAACGAAGTGTTTTCTTTAATCATTGATAGATGTCACGTTTTAAGGGCAAAAATAAATAGTCAGTTTAGGTATGCATTTATTTATTTTTGTCCTCAAAACGGAAAATTTACCAAATTTTATGTAATAGTGTCATAGTTTTTGTGTATTAATAAAAAGAAAAGGTAAGTTTATAAAGAAAATAAGAGGAATAAATAATGTAAATATGAAAAAATTATGTTGTTTTATATTTTTCTGATACGAGACAGGCTATCTAAAAACGGTACGGTCCCGTTTGAAACGGGACGTATGGTCACTTTGTCTATATACCATCTGGGTGCAAAAAATGCATATAAGTCTTTTCAAAGGCCAACATGCACTAAGGTGTCTAATTTATTTATTGATTTGGCGTTTAATTCTCCATTAGAACTCCATTTTAATTAATGGATTAATTTTTAAATCAAACACAGTTTTTTTGAGTCTACTAAGTTGTATTTTATTAAAAACACATAAAAATTAATTTTGTGACAATTATTTCGCCTATTAATAATTAATAAAATACAATTAAGTAAACTCAAAAAATCTGCGTTAGATTTAAAAATGAATTCATAAAAAGGGTGTCTAATATTCAGATTTTGTTCTCGAAGTTCGAATGTGACTAGATTGAATTTAATTATTTATTTTTTTACAGAAAACTACTGAGAAGTTTCCGAAATTCATGGACAAAAAGCTTCTCGTTAAGTTTATCAAGTTATACAAATCTTTTCCATGCCTATGGCAAGTCAAAAATAAGTATTACTTCAATAAAACTGTCAAAAGAAAGGCGTACAATGCCCTCGTTGACTTGTTGAAGCCGACTTTCCCTCAAGCTGATAAAAATTTCGTGTTAAAGAAAATTCAGAATCTTCGCGGAGTTTTCAGGAAGGAATGCCGAGTTGTGAAAAGAATGGAGGAAAACAATGAACCGTACACGCCAGTCCCTTGGTACTTCAAGCACTTCTTATTCCTGAACGAAGAGCCCGACGATGAAAACGAAGAATACCTTTATTACGAAGCTTTGGACGAAGATCTAGTTGACAATAGTGAAGGCGCTCAAATCAAAACGGTGAGTGCTTTTTTGGATTCGTTGTTATTTCACAATATTTTTAATATGTTCAACATTTTATTCACATATGCTGGATTCACTCCACTAGTAAATTACCGGCGCTCAACACGTATGTGTCAACGACCAAAAACGAAAGTAGATTTTACCTGGATGACAATAGGATACAGAAGATGAACGGTCTAACATATTTTTTGTGTGGAGTTTTCGTTACAAGGTCAAATATTAATAGCCTTTGTGAATACGGATAATAATCATAATAATTGTGTTTGTTTGTTACAACTGATTGCGGAACACTGTTTCTTTTAGTATATTTTTCTACCGTTCCCGCTCTATGCACCATACTTTTTAAACACTAACTCAAATCTATCTTACTGTTTTGTGCTTTCACTATTTACACCTTTTACACCATTTTTCACCATCTTACATCCGTTTTTTTTAATTTTATAAATCTTATTATATTGTAACTTAACTCTTGGTCAAACTTCATATAATTCTGTTTTTTTTTTATTTCCAGGAGGCATTAAGTATTTCTTCGTCTGATAGTCACGTCTCCAAGAGAAGAGGGGACGATTCCATAGATGCAAGTTCCAGTGCTGCAAAGATTGCTCGGATTTCGACTGATCCAAATAAAGAAAGCAGATTGGGCACTGAATTGGATGCAGTCGGAGTATCCATAGCCAAAAAATTGCAACGAATGGATCGCATACAGGCCACTCTAGCAGAGGCGTTAATTCATAATGTGATGAAGAGAGGTCTATTGGGATACCTATCGCCGACGACCATCATCAATGAAGAATAAAAAAATAATAAGATGTCTAAACAAAGACTTATTTATTTACTAGACTTATACAAAGACTTAATAATTTTTTTATGCGTACGGAATATGGAAGTCTGAGGTTACAACCTGGCTGTTACTACACTTAAACACGATGTTATCTACTGTTACCATTCTGACCGGTTTTTTAAATTTTTTTTTAAATAAATAAGTGTATTTTTATTAAATCATTGACTAGTTATTTCCATATCCTTGATGACTTTAAATTTAAATTATTACAAGGCTAATTCACATAGTTAATCCTCACCAGAGGACGAGGTTGAGGGGTGATCAGGGTTAAAATTGGATAGAGAGTTATACAACCCATCTTAGTTGAACTCATGCCTACTTTTCTACTAAATTACCGTCACTGCTGCAGTAGATTCTACTTAGTCCAAAAATGCAAAAAAACGTACTACAAAAAAATGTCCCTTACTGTTTTTTAAGTCTGGACAGCCGTGTATCTCTTACGTTTAACGAAATTCACAACAGCAATAAATAGGAAATTGGAATTTATCTATCGTTTTGCATTTTTTCTATGCTTTGTACATTTCCATAAATTATATCGTTTTACTCTTTGAAAATGTCAAACACACGTGATACCTATGCTAAACATACGTGATACTTGTGCTAAACATACTTGATACTTTGCTAAACATTGTGAACATTTATGGCAGTGACTGTTGGAAAACGAGTATAAAAGCATAAACAGAGATGCGTTTTTTTTACTGTTTTTCGTTGTTATATAATACCGTTTTTAAATAGGTAACCTAACCTAACTGCAAAGCATGCGGTCGGTGGTCATATTTTTTTCATTAATGGTTTAATAGTAGCTCTATTTTAGATCCAGTTTTGTTGGGTATGGGAGGGGAAAGGGGAAGGAAAGAATGCGGAGGAAGTAACTGTATCTCTATTGAGTGTTCAGGTAGGGAACCGAATAGAATGTACATGTGTAGGGTGAGGAAGAAGGGTAGAAACAGCTGTTGTGAAGGTTATTCATTCAGAACCGGCTCAAAAACAGACAATAATAAAGTAAGGAAATAGGGCAATATGTACCTACACGTTACACGTGGTGTACCATAACTACATATCAAATCAAAATTCGTGTTTTTTTTGCAGATAGGACACAGATTTTCTTAAATAGATATATGAAATTTCATATCTAATTGCGAATGTTTCTAAATGTGTCTAAAACTGACATTTTTAGTGGAAAATGACGAAACAAAGCATTTAACGCTTCTTGCAATAAAATGTCACATAGTAAATACGTTTCAAAACCGGTTTTACTCGATGTCAATTGTAAAAATAAATATAAAAAACACTACGCAAGGTCATGCTATTTAATTATTATTATTCACGTACATTCTAATCCAGGTACCTACCAACTTATCTTATCTATTAAATCAATATTATATTTGTATCTATAATGAAAAGTATAGTATGATAGTATTATTTGTATACACTTATTTCCCTAAGCGTTCATTATTTCGTTCAGGTAGTTGATAGAATGAGCGTCCGTATATATCGCGGTAGGAACCGATTTCGTCTACTGCGGTTTTGGAACGCGCCGCTTTAGGCAGAGCGCTCGGACCCGCGTTCGCCTGTATTCGGCAACACTCGGCAACGCTCGGCATTCGAGAGCTGGCGCTTGCCGCTCGAAGTGCGCCGCGTTCCCGTGCCGTGCCGTTCCAAGCAAAATGGACGTCCGCTTCTTGGATAAGGAATTCTTGACTGGATTCATCAAGTTATACGAAAAGTCCCCTTGCCTTTGGAAAGTCCAATCCAAGGAATATAGAAACAAACAGCTGAAGGCAGAAGCGTACGAGAATTTGGTGAAATATTCCAAAACTAAATATCGCGGGGCTACTCACGAATGGGTTGTGAAAAAAATTCAAAGCATCCGCGGGGCGCACAGGAAAGAATATCATAGAATGAACAGCGACCCTAATCACATCCCTTCTCTTTGGTATTTTGAACTTTTTTCATTTTTATATAATGATCCGAAAAATAATGGAACTTTTGGAGAAAATACAGACTACCATCACCAGGTTAGTAATTAGTATTACAGTATAGAGTAGATACCTTTAACTTCACTTCTGGTAGGTAGTCGATTACAGTGGATGGATAACATTTCTTTTGAACTTTTGACATTTTTAAACCAGTTTACATCCGTTTTATCCTGATAATACTCCCCGAAGTTATTCATTTATTTTATTTACAGGGTTTTGGTCCTAGAATATCGAAAACTGAAAGTTTGTCAGACAGGCAAAGAAGTCACCTGACGCCTGCAGAAGCCAAGAGGCTGCTCGAGATGGAGGAATACGAGGCCGTCGGGGTCGCCATCGCCAAGAAACTGAGAAGAATGGAACCGAGTCAGGCAATTCTCGCAGAATCCCTCATCCACACCATATTGAGAAAGGGTCTACTCGAGAAAATAACTATTGAAACGGACGTAGAAGAGATTGACGCGTACGATGATGATGAGTTCTGAGACCAAGTCTGATATAAACCGATGTTCCTCAGAGACTGAGTTGATTCATTTGGATGTTATCGCGTTTTTGTAATAATGTAATAATAATAAAATAAACTGCTGTGACAATCGATACTTTTTTTTATTAAAATCTGTAAATAATCTTTAAACTTGCAATATACAATGCTTAGAAGAACTTCAATGTGGGAAGTGCGCTATGTCGGGGTGGGAATTGACAGGAATGACATGTTTAACAACTACTTTCGACGGCTATGCTACGATCTTCTTCTTGTATTTTTTTACACACTCGTGTAAATAAAAAAATATATACACACCCGTGATGATGCAGCACATCCTTAACTTATTAAAATGCTGTAGGTATGTTTTTTTTTCAATTGAATCTTATAGTCTTCATACTATCAATATCAATGTTAAAAAAATATACGTATAGTACGTAAAATAAATGTAAATTAATAGTTGTACGTTAACGGAATTCAATTCACAGTAATATATTTTTTATATATTGTATGTAATATTACTTTATTCATCATTTGTAATTTACTTAGAGTTCTCTTAGAGAACTCTTAAGAGTTTGGTGAAAAATATGTAAATACTTCTTTTTAATGCCTAAAAAACACGACAAACAAACACCAATCGATAATAGTGAGGCACCTTTTTGCAACACTTTTTGTCGTAATGACGCAGGAATTTTGAAGTAATTATGCTTATTGTAGAGAATTAATTCATTTGTTCAGTTTTTTTATAAAACTCTTTTGACGAATCCATTTTTAATGAAGGTTGTTGTCATGTCAGATATGTTTATTACTTTATAGCAGCTATCATATGATTACGCGTTTATTACGTGTTTTGTATGATTTTCGTAATTTTTGTTTGTAATTGTTCAAAAATGGGCATTCAGTTGTTTCGTTTAGGATTGTTCCGCGTACAAGCTTTATGAATAATTTCTCGGTATAATATATGTACTAATCGGTGTCGCTCAGAGGAAGTGGTTAGTGCAGTCACTTCACACGTGGTTATTCAGACCAACACAATGGCCTTCCAACAATAAAAATATTAAATTCCTTTTAGTTTCAACAAATGTGGGAAACTTCACACGAAACGAAAGAGATTCCAGATAGAATATAATAATAGAACAGTAGTCATTATATATCCCCAAAATTAATTACATATATGGACGTATTCACAATCGCATTAAAAAGTTAACATTTTGTTAAAAATATTTTAACTGTATTATAGTTGAGATAGTATAGTATGAAATACAATTCCAGTATGTATTATATTAATTTGACATCAAAATTTCACCCCAGTAAACTTGACAGTTCTTGAAATGGCACTTATTACCATGTTACCGACATTTTACCAGTACCTACCTACCAGTGTTCGACTGTTTGCCGGCGCACAGGTTCATTTTAAAATATATACATATTTTTGTTTCTTGAGCGATGACTGAAAGAATCATAAAAAATTGGCCAAGAAACAAAAAATGATAAATTAATGCTTAATACAATACTATGATCAAAACAATAATTGAGGTTTAATCGTATTTTCTCTATACGAAAGCCATAACCTTCCTCTTTGACTGATAAGATAAACTTTAATAAATAAAAATGCAGCCATGCGTTAAGTAATTAAATGAACTTGTAGAGAAGCTAATACAGCAAAGACAATACGTGGATATTTGCAAAGGTAAGTGTATTGAAAATGTATTGAAAATCTAGTTAAACCCAACTAAGACGCCTGCGTTTGGTTTCGATTCGGTTTTTTTGACGCATGGGTTTCAAGCGTCGGTAATTTATTTACCAGAGAACATTTTGGTTTTCACTCATAATACCAAAGTACCTATATCACGTCACCTGAAGCGATGGGACGCTTCCACGAAAGTCCGTTATTTATTCGTATTTGATTTAGCGTGTCCGATCACGTCCGAGATACCCTCGCGTGGCTTCTGACGCTACTTCGGACAAATTCCTAGTGTCTCCTTCATACTGTTCTTGTAACCGATCCATTGACGTCACGAGTATTTTTATACCCATATCTCGCGTTCTAGGTCTTGGGCACACGCAGGGCGCACGAAAAGGTCATACGACCATGAAATTATAAAATACCCTTTCACGAAACCCGAAACCTACTTTACGCGATATTAAATTAGCATCAGCCGATGGATTTTAGCATTCGCAATCACGCCACTTCCCCGAAAAGAAGCGAAAACCCTCCCCTGTTTGACTTTTCAACAGAATTTGTTATTTGTTTCTACGTGCGAGGACACGTATGAAAATCTCAGTACATAATATTTATTTCCTTCCGATTTATATAGTATAAGAAATTGAAACTTGATTACTTAATGCAAAAATAAACTTTTCGAATCATTTTTATTCCCTTTGTCTTGTGGATAAAGTAACGCATTAAAATCTTCATGAATGAGAATGTAGCAGAATTTTTGGGAACATCGATGATATTCAATATTTTTTTAAATGATAACTTCGTTTTATTGCGAAGAACAATGGACAAAGTGACCGCTCAACTGGTGGTCTAAAGCTGCCGGAACACTGTCAAAGTTCTTGATGGATGATATTCCAAGTGTGGCAGAATACACATGGTAGCTACAACGCCAGAACATGAACCGATAGATGGCCATGGCGGAGACCTACGTCCACCAGCGGATGACGAAGAAAATGGTTGAAACGCATAAGTAATTGATATCAAGATCTGTACTCTTCTGACCTCTTCTAAAGCTGGCGTAATATTATGCATGCTAGGAGTCGTTACGCGTCATAAAACTAAGGCTGAATCACATCATTATGAAATCCACTCTGTTTCTTCTTTTAGGAAGTTCATTGTAGGGAATCTCTCACGGTAGCAGGCTACAGGTAGCAGACAATTCAATGTTTTCTGCTGATAAATGACTTGGTAAGTGGCATCTTCTCTACCGTGGAAATAATGTGGCAGGGTGAATAATTTACGAGTTCTCCGAACAAAAGGATACGTTCAACTAACAGGCAGTATTCAATGGTCATTTTTATCTTCTGCATGCCTCGAACAAATTTGTATTCTTGGCGTAGTGCTTTGTTGCGAGTATACGAGCTTGTTTGTTGGACCGTGGCAATGGGTCAGGAATACCTAGGTGAACAAGTCTACAGTTAGCTTAGGTACTATGAATCGCGCGCTTCAACCTTCAGCATAAATCCTGTAAAATCACTCGCATTACTTCAATATGGTTTTTAAAATTCTTTAGAGGAAAATAGGAGTAATCAAAATGCTAAAAAATGTAATTTTCCAAAAAGTTAAGAGTGAACTATTATTTATTTGATGACAGGTAACGGCTGTTATCGCGTTACTTGTGAGACTGTGCAGTCAAAAGTGGAAACAGCTGAAGCAAAATTATATGAAGCTGATTATAAAAAGTCTTGGTGAGAAGCCACCCTTAGAAAATACTGAAAAATCTTACAGAGACAGAGTTCGTAAGTATTTGTATAAAAAAAGCATTCAACTTGTGGTGCCCTTTTTCTTTGAACGACCTCGACCTCCTCAAAGGCCGATAGTGATATTACGAACTAGATAAATATAAATATTAATAAATCAAAAATAAATCTTCCACCATTTACTTGTGTCGGTATTCCAACGAACATAATGAAGAATAAAGTATGTGGTTTGTGGCTAGGCGCGAGGCGCGAGGCGCGAGGCACTTTCCCGAGCTAGATTTTGCGAATACTATTACCCCAAATATTCAATAGCATCGAGGTCTCGCGTGATATCATTTTACGGAGTGGAGTAATAAAATAAAAAGAAATAAAGTGGAACGCTTTTACGGTGACGTCACATAATAAGGCGAACCTTAAACTAAAAATTGGGTAGCCATTTGCACGCGAACTTTGTATTATTCGGGTGATTTTGGTCGATGACAAATTATAATTGTTATTTATTGTTTCCATGTTAAAGTGGCACATAGTCTCGGTAAGTTGTGGCTTTCTAAAATTACATAACATTTTATGTTGTCGTCGTCTGCCACCGGAGTCATAAAAGTCATGCGAGGTCCGCGTTGCTGTGTGGATGCAGGACTCGGGCACTGCTCACTTCAAAGATGATTTAAGATTCAGGCATTGTTAATGCGATTTTGCCTTTAAATACTCCAAAATACTAAGCAAAATTTACGAACCATGTTCACCTTAAACAAAAATCCATACAAAAAAGAGAGCCGATTAATTTTTTTTTTTAGATTTCTGACCAATATCAAATGAAATATTTCGTTTTACTGTCTGAAAATGTCGAATATACGCGACACTTGCGCTAAAAATTGCGAAAAATTATCGCACAATGTTAGACAGATGACGAGTGACGTAACAGGATGCCGTTTTTTCATTATTTTGTTCGTGTTAAAAATTAACTGTTAATCACTTTTATATATTAGAATAGACAAATAAGTAAAACGGTTAAAGTAAAGTAAAAAAAAAATAATACGATACTAAAAAAATAACTGATCAATCCAACTATAAAGTTAATAATCGAGCGCAGTGATTGATCTAATATTCGTACAACCCGCAATTCAAACGGCTTTCTGGAGCAAAATGGGTTGGAATAGTCGAGTTACCTTATAAATAATAAATATATCGATAGTTGACGAGTTCTACTATATTTATGTATTTAAGCATGTCATGTTTAGTCTTGCTATTGACAATACATGGATTGTATTCCTGAAATAGAAAAATATCACCCATACGCGGTGATAACCGACGATGACACTGGCGTCTACTTATTTTTACACAAAAATACGAAATACAACAAAGAGCACGCATTGTTTGTGATAATATTTTAATAACAAAAGTGTTTTAATGTATTTATTTCACTAAAAAAATAAAGCTAAAAACTTACGTAATGTATATCTGCACTCGCATTTATTCAAATCGTAATGAAATGTGGATCCACCGAAGGATGTTGAGAATATCCTGGACTGACATGATTAGTCAACGTTGAAGTATTGCGTAGATCAAATGCACAGAGAGAATTGTTCACAACTATCAAGCCCTGTAAAACTTGGTTTTTTTGGTCACATAATGAGAGGTGAAAAGTATGCCATCCTACAACTGGTCATAAAAGGAAAGATTGAGGGTCGCAGAGGGATTATAAATATCTGAATTTTAATTATTAGTTTTCACCTCACTAATATAATTACATAGCAATTTATCAAATATAATTAAATCGGTGATATGATGATTTTTTTTTACACAAACCGCAACAAGGAAAACCACTTTTTTATATAATTATAGGGAAAATCCAAGTAATTGCTATTATTATCTAAATGTGAACTAATTTTTTATTACCGAGAACAAAATGAACAATGTCTCGTTGCATCATCACACTGATGTCATTTTGAGAAGATGAAATATACTAATAGAATGAGTTAGGTATGTGCTTCATTGACATTTTCCAAATTTTAAAAGAAATACTATTTTTACGTGATTTCGTTTGTCAAACGATTGCCTCAATATTACAGATGGATCATAGAGAAGAAGGAATTTCCGGAAAGTGAACATTGAAGTCTTTGGGCATTTACAAAGCATGCGATCTCCCATCGGCTGGCTTAAGTAATAACTTTATACACTTGTGTTACGTTTACCATTCTGTCCTTGTCTTGAGCATCCGCACTGCTTCATTTTCGGTAATTGTATGTATTCAATATCCAAAAGCCTATTCAAAGCGACTCGAGATATTATTGTATACGATATTGTAGTGAAAAAGATTTTTATGTAAGTCTAGTCGGGAATCAAACTCAACACCAGTTAATCCTAGTCCTAACAAATGGTTCACAGTTTTACATATTGTTTTCCATTAAACTAGGGTAGGCACTACTTTTCTGCCTAAATTGAACGCTCGCGACTGCATGTATATATGTGAAAATTGTTATTCTTGAGTTGTAATTCCTTAACAACCAGAGCAATATACATCGTTAAATTGTTATACAGTAAACAAAACTTGCGACTGGAATTTATCTATATTTACCCGAGAGTCGTAAGAGGGACGCTACAGAGTAGCTAATTGCACAAAGTGTTACATAGTTTGTAGGTATTACAACATGCAGAATGAGTGAATCAAGTGAGATGAGAGGTTCATTAATAGCATCTGCTTTAGAATGCACCGACCACGTTTCACGATCCATTAATAGGCCATTCACTGTCTATCGTGGATATTTTCTTCCTGCTTTACATTTTCATTTCCATTTCCCTCGTGTTTTCCACGTTACCGATGCGGTAACCGAATCACCAATGCTTGTAGCTTATAAATAATTAACCATGACGAGGTTTCACTTGAGTTAGAGCATAATTCGAGAAACCAGTCTATCTTAAACACGTTACTTTACTTCTAGAATCATTACAATATCTGCGCTTTTATCGATATGTTCTAAGCTTCTACTTCTTCATCGTCCATTCACTCCAAACACCCAAACTATCTTGATAATCATTTTTTAAACACGATCAATAATGCTTGTCAGTTTACAGTCTTTCACAGGAATCACACAAATAGTTTGGAGCTGCTACGTCAGTAAAAACTCCACAGGCGTTGACAACGCAAATTTCAAGCTTTGCCTCAATCCTATTACTTTTGGCATCAGAATCAAAGATTTGAGATCGAATAAAATCATTATATTCCGAACACATCGTATGTATCGAGCGTTGTACGAGTACCTACCGAGTATTGTTCATTTAGAGTCGTTATCAGTCGACTTATCTTCCTATATCCGTAGCAGCTACCACTGAGTTTTATTGATGCCACATTCGTTTTGATAGCGTTGTTATCAAAATGCCGTTCGCGGCCGCGCTCTTATCTTGTTATTAAACTTTTGTCCATGTCTGCAGCCTGTTACCATCCGGGAAGTGCTCTACACCTCTGTACTAGGCGCAGACGGCGTATCTGCATCACAGCCAACCGAAGATACGAATCGCTTTCTGTTTGCAGAAATATTTTGTAAACTGCAAATGTTTACAGAAAACCCCCTTACAAAGTTGACATAAGTACCCCTTTATCTTAGGTAGTTTTTTAGGGGGTTAATGTTTCAAATTGTATTTTTACATTTTAACAAGTGGAAATGACTGTATTGAGTCATTTAAAATTGAAATACAATTTAAAAACATTAAATTCCATATAACGTCCCCTCTGATAACGCGGTTCCTACCTATCTCAGTGTTATACTGGGAATAAATGTATTTTTGAATAGCATATTTGCATTCGGGAGGAATATTGAGTTTAACATACTCTTTATTTATTGTTTCGGCATTAACTTTGTGGTAAGACATGTTACAATGATTAAAGAAAACACTTCGTTTTTTACTCAAGTGGTAAAAAACGAAGTGTTTTCTTTAATCATTGTAACATACTCTTCATTCAAAATGAATTCCTCAAAATATGAAAATCCGTATAAACTTCAGTTACCCCCATTGGAGTTAGTAAGGCCGCATATTAGTAGCGCCTCGTGTTCCGAATGACAGTAGGTACGTAGAACGTAACACGCGAATAATGCAGTCTGCTAATGTCACGTAAGATATGACGAATATCCTTTAATACGAGGAATCCTTCAAGCGGCCTTTGATATGATACGAGCTGATAAAAACGTGAACTAATTTAAGCTGATAGTCATTACAGACGACAGATATCTCGTCGTATCGATCAATATCAATCACGATGAGAGAAACGTTCGCTAATAAATTGTTTGCCTACCTATCTATCGCTGAATCTACTGAACTACTAATATGTACTTATACTATGGACTATTTGATTATAATAATAATAATTACATTTTGAGTATGTCCAAATTGCTCACAAATCTGGATTATCTCCAAATATAGGAATTATTTCTCATATTATTTTTTTTGACATCCCAACATAGAAGAATATGGAAGTCTGGGCATTTAGGGGGCTTAGACCGTCATAGGCTGTGATAACTAGATGTGCTTATGTTGTAAACCTTTTATCATTTGCCATACAAAATTTTCTTCTTCTTATTCTTTTTATAGATCCTTAGGATCTGTCTGTGCTCTTGGGATGTTGACTGCCAGCTATCTCTCCAACTTTGCAGGTCTGCCTGGGGGTCTACGTCCTTTAGGGTTTCCTTGAAGGGTGATACGTGGAAGTACTAGTATATTCGTACATATTACTATAGTAAATTCATATTCGTTTGATTTCATAGTATTTTGTTGCTAAATCCTAACTCCTAACATGATATACATGAGTACGTGAAAACGTTCTAGTCTTTACTATACGTATCTTTTTACCTTGTACGTCTTCTGAATCCTAATTCAACTCGGCATTGCATTGCGCGAATCCTTGTTGTAAATCAGATTTACGTAGGCCTCACGTGTACAAAAAGGCATATCGGTTGTTTTGAAAGTTTGCCTCGATGGCGTGGTAACTAGCTGATTCTTGGCACATTTTCAAATCCGCCTATTCTGTTTCCTTTTAGTTCGTGCAAGTCTCACACAAGTAGGGAGAGTTTGAAACTAAACAAAGACATATCCATGTTCATACAGCTACAGGCTGTATTTTAGATGTCTCTAATTTCAAACATAATTGTTTCCCAAAAAGTGCAAAAAGACAGAGAAAAAGATAAGACGTGAGGTACGCTTTGCAGGATTTATTTAACAATGGATTGACCCTCTTCTTCAAGTGCCTTGTGCGGATTCCGGGACATTAGCTCACATCAAGTATCCTACGCTATCCTGTCTTCCTGGATTCCTCGAATCCCAATCCAGACGCGTACACTTCCAAGGCAAGACAGTTAGTTGCCGTCTGTCGATACCGCGTTTTCCTTCTATCTTGATAATCAATCAGCTATGAGTGAAACTATGCAACATATTTTACGTATACACACATTTCATCAGGTCGTCCGCCTCTTTTATTGATGGATCGGGCCTATTTTGCGGTGACAATTGACAGTTATTCAGGCACCACCAAAATTATGATAGAATGTGTTATTGTATTAAATTTCACGTATTCTTACTCATACTCAGACAAAAGAATTTATATACGAGAGCTCTATATTTCTAATATACATATAAATATATTATTAGATTAAAACCAATATTTTTAGCTTTTCCACTTTATTTTTATTTGACCAGCGACCGGGTTCCGTCGTTACCGACATCATCAGACCAGTCTGATGATGTCGGTAACGACGAAACCCGGTCGCTGGTCAAATAAAATAAAGTGGAAAAGCTAAAAATATCGGTTTTAATCTAATAATATATTAAAATGCAATTCCATCACGAAGTGTCAGTGGATAATATAAATACATATAAATGTTTTTAAATATATACAAAATTGGTTATTAATGCTGTTATTCAAAAATACTCATTATGATTTGAGTCGTATAAATTGAATGCAGAAGAGAGAACTTGAAAAGGCAAAAATGGATTAATGCCTGTACGAGTAAAACATTAAAAGAATGAGGAACGCAGTATCCTTTGCTTCAGCCAAAAGTTTTTAAAGATCAAGTAGATTTATTTCATTTTCTCAAATAAACTAACAAACAAAGAACGCTTTTGAAGGTGAATATAAGGATTATCGAAAGTTGAGGACATCTATAGTTGTTCGCAGTTCGCAGTACTTGGATGTACTTCGCGCTATCGATCATACGTTTCCCAACCGTTAGTTTGATTGTGTGTTTTATCGCGCCCTTATCATTAGTTTGCTACCAAAGGTTGACAACCTCTGTTGAGAGTAAACACGAAGCCTTATCACCTCGTGATACGTCGGCTGGAGAGGAAAATTCCGTAGGATACACACACTTGGAACCCGTTATCGGGGCATAAAGTCCTACATATGATGTTTATTTACACAATTGTGGATAAAAAATAAATGCACGGTTTTTTTGATCACGCACTCGACGTTATTGTGTACGAGATATGAGTGTATGGTATACTCTAAGGATGGTTAATTCGATCACGCATTGTTCGTTCTTTTTCTCGAATAAAACCAACATCTCGTCTAATCAGTTATGATCCAGAATATTCGCGTTCATCTTTCTAAATTCCAGGGAAAATATTATATGATACATCTAATTGCGCTCGTTAAATGTTTACATCAATAATATCAATAATTTATACAAAATACATGTATTAGTCCTTAAGTTTTACAAGACTAGTTGTTTGTATCTCTTTTGTTCAAAATTACATGTAAACTAAAGATATTTATCAACCAATATCATGTCTGCCTCCGTAGTGTAATGGTCAGCACTCTCGGCTACCGTTCTGTAGGTCCCGGGTTCGATTCCCAGGGAGGTTCAAATAAATATAAGTGATTTTTTCACTCTAATATTTATTTAATATTACCCTGGACTGGTACCTGAAGCGGAGGGCTGATCACCTTTCCTTCATGTGTAAAAACGATCAAGATAACACTGCGTTATATGACGCAGTGCCCTATGCACCATTTGGGTGCGGATAAGGGTTTTATTATTATTATTATATCATGCTTAAAACACGTGTCATATTTTGTTGATTAGACCGGAACCATGCAGTCCAGATTGTGGCCGCAATGTTTTATTTTTTCTTACAAATTCTCTAAATATGAACTCCTTATTTAAAAAAAATATTAGACAAATCTCAAGAATTCTACACGTGATGAAAGATGGCAATAGTTTTATTACAATGTATTGCATATATTACCCTGTTATGTAAAAACACAATAAAAAAAAATGTTAATTATGTTAGTATTGTATGTAGCCACTCACCCCGATTCTGGTCTATCTCTTCATCGGGACAATAACTGCACTAACACGATTACAACACTATACACCGCTACCATACCACTATTACACTACCATACCACTATTACACTACCATGCCATTATTACACTACGCACAAATTTGACTAATAACGCATATGATCACCGTTTTTAAATTCACCGCTCCGGCGTTAATGTCTTAGCAATGAGCAAGTGCTGGGAAGTTTCTGATTGTCCCTCACAAGTTTATCCCTCCTTTTCCCAACACAGATTAAAATCAAACATATTTATTTAGTTAGAAGAAACAAAATCCACTTAATGATCTAGAAACCTTGCACATAATAAAAATAAATATTAAATGCAATTCCCAACTAAAAAAATGTCCCAGTGCTATCCATAATATTAGGTAATATGTGTACTCGTATATTTTGACTTGGACGTGGAATACTGACAAAAATACTAAATTATTGAGAAACGTACTTCAAATTTTGACTATAAAAAAAAACACAAAATAGATGTAAACAAAATCGGAAATAAAAAATACAACAATAACAAATACGTACCTACTTCAATCCTGTTAACGGATTCCGAGTAAACACTATTATAAAAATGTTTTTCTGCTGCCATGCGATCGCCCTGCAACGTATATGACAAAGGTAGGGAATACTATCCCGGGTTACAGCATTGTAAAAATTCAATCCCGGGATACGAAATTAAACCCGAAAATTATCAGGAAAAATCCTTAAAAAATTAGATATATCGTAGCCATTACTTCAACTTAAATTATTTTTAAACGCATTCTTGGCGCGCCCCGTATATATATTTTTTGTGTGTTGATTAATATTGTAAATTAAATGGTAGATAACTTATCATTCAATGTGTATTTTTTAGTTGTTGTTTAATTGAAATTTTTAACTGGAAAAAACACATTTAATTTCATAACTGAGTGGAAAAAGTAATGACAGTTTCATAGAGCATAGTTTTTCATTAAATGTTTGTATAATATTTAACAACCAATACAATGACAAAAAATGCATAATTACAAACAAATAAAATCTAGAAACGTAACTGGAATCATCTAAATCTAAATCTTATAGACTACCTCTTGTTTTGTTGTGATTTGTAAATATAATATTTTGTTTTTGTCAATTTATACTGTTTTTTTGTCGGGATTAAACGTTTGTACCGTCAAGCGTTAAGAGTTTTCTTCCAATCTCAAAAAACCCGGGATCGGCGGGACAGACAAACCACCGGGATCCCGGCATCCCGGGATAGTGTTCCGTCGGCACAAGGCACGCTGTTCGTCATGCTTAGCCTTAACGAAGTTACAACCTTAATAATTCCTCGTATGCTGTGGAAGTTTGACTCGCCCGCGGATGTGCTGGCGGCTGCCGGCATCGGTATGCCCGGCACACAGCAGTGAGCCTGTCCATTAGCGAATAAACTTGCAAAATGGCCGGAAAATTCGGAGCACGTATTGGTACGCGACTCCTGCTGCCGTGACGGGCATAGCGAGCAGCCAGAACTAACTGGAGAATGAGATAATACTCACACCCGGAGTACCAGGACTTCAGATCCCACTACGGATTAGTTCCAGGCGCCATTTGCGACGTAATCGTGTCTTTAGAAATGACGAAGGTCTTGAGTCTCGTCTACGTGATCAGACAGAGTAATTAAACGATCGGTGATCAGTTATGATCGTTTTACGCCCGTATAAGCACTAAGTTCTACACCTTAAACCTAACCGTGTCTCCTAAAGAGACTAATTCTTGCGCTCGGAGAGGAACTAACATTGGTTTGAACTAGGTTTATGGAACTGAATATTTATAAAATTAATTCCTGTATAATATCACACATTTGGTACATTAAGACATACTACAGCGATGTATCACCTAAGTTTATACATTATTTGAATTGATATATTATTTCATTGATGATCAATTTGATATATTATATCATTGATGATATAATAGACTGTTTAGCTTAATCTGCAAAGCAGCGGACGTGATATCCGAAGGTCTCAGGATCGAGTCCCGCAGAAGGCAGTTACTTTTTCTAGATGTAATTATTTAATTTTGTTGTAATAATTTTCGCTTCCAAAAAAATAATTGTACGTAAAATTTTGAACATTTTCAACCATCGCTTAAATATTGATATATTTAAAACAAATGTTGATAACGAATCGTATAAAATTTTATAAAATTACAATTATTTAGACCATAACAAAAACTAACCGTTAAACTGACGATCTTCGAAAGAATAACAGCGTAGAGCAAAAGAGTTTTCTATTATTTTTTTGTACTATTGTACTTTTGAGACGTTGTTAAATAAAACGAATCGGGTTACGTTTATATATTTTTTAAATTCATTTACCAAAGAACGTGAGACAGGGGGTGAACGCCCAATCTCTGTTATTGTATGGACTTTTGGTTAGCAAGAGCGCAGAATACGTCCAGTGAACAGTGGTTACGATAGTTTCCTTCGCCGCTATTGGTTCAGGACATTATGGAACAGGTACGTACTATTTAGTACCGATTCGTGACTTGTGAATATGCCGTAGTGTGGTGTTGTGGCACACTTTCGTGATCTCCCGGCAATTAGCTTCGCAAAACATCGCTACATTTGTATGACTTCATCACGAAACACGACTTCTTTCCGTGATAGTTGTGTACTCGCTCCTTATCAGCGCCGCTCTAATCGTACGTATATAGTAGAATGTGTAATGTGTAGTGGGCCTTATCGAGTCTGACGCTGTGTCGCTCTGTAATACACTCGCTATCACTTCGCTTCTCCGGTGTTCGTGTGGCAACAGTAGATGAATTCCCATCCTTATACGTAGTTACCATCTAACACAGAAACGTCATTGACTTGTTACTAAATCTGCTATCAAAATATATCAATGTGATTACATTTACAAATACAGAGTACAAAACAAGGTATTAGAAGGCGATGTGTAACAATATCCATCCGAGTCAAATATCACATCGTGATTTCAATTAGACCAAATAAAAACTTCGTGGATTTAAAAGAATTAAGTAGTAATTTTTTCATTAAATTTTTTACTATAAATTAAATCAGTTTAAGAAAATTAATAGTTGTATAGGTATGTAGGTTACATAAAATAATACTGCTTTTAGGTATTCAAGATAAAAATGTCATTTGGAGAAAATATGTAAAAAGGTAGAAAGATTCTTTCTAACCTGTGTGGTATATTTTATCAGTTATTTTAACTTATATAATTTATTTGTTTTATATAGTTTAAATGGAAAAATCCGTAAAAACATTATTTTAGAGGCTTGTCTGGGGGTGTAAGGCAAAAAGTATTATTTTTTTTTCGTATACTTTTTTAAAGCAAAAGGTTTCCATATTCCCTTCTTATAAAATTGGTTCGAGATATCTAATAAGAAATCATGAAGAAGTAGATACATTTAATCTGTATTTAAATGCCAAAATATGTATACTCTAATTTTCTCAAATGTTTTCAAATATAGCCATGAACCGTGATGTAATATTAACCTCGCCATTGAATTTGAATCCGAGTTGTGACGTAACAGCACGCGACACAGTACTGACTTGTAAAGAAGACCCACCACCCACCACCCACCACCCGCTACCCACCTATCCAGATATCGCGTATCAGCCGGGGACAATTATGTTTTTTCAAGTATTTATTTATCGCGAGCAGTTGGCATCGGCTCTGAATATTAAATAGACCCGTCCAAAAATACTTTTCCTTTCTCTCCGTTATTAACACAGCTTTTGTGCGCTTTATTTTAAAACGATTCTAGCTCTATTTATACGAGAATTTATTCTGGTATAAGTCCTAATGAACACGTGTAAGATGTAGTATCGCTCAATGGATAACATGTTATTGTTGTTTACTATGGAAAGGATTCCTGCGAGATACGTCGCCGATGACGTCACGACGTTATTTTTGTAACTCTGTCGAGTGCTGTTTTGGACGAGGTAAAGGAAATAGGTCATTAGAGTAACGCGTAACTCACTCTGTCCAGTTTCCTCTAGTCCGCTTGGGATATGTATTATATAATACAACCAAAAAATTGCAAAAGGTATAATTAAGTTTTATTGGAAACCGTATTAAATTATATTTCTAAGCATCTAATAATAAGTAATAACCATGTTTACAAACGTAACTTTCTGTTAAAAAAAAAGGAAATAGCAAATGGCTCGTCTTCGATGTCATTATCGTTGTATGTTGTGAATAAAGTACAACGACTTTTACGTCACGCACTTCGTAGCGCGCTAACATGACCTTTGGAAGGTAGTTTTTAATATAATATAAATTATTGTAAGTATTTGATCATCCGTATACTTTAGGTTTATTTCTTCTTATTTAATTTGAGTTTTACTAAGTAAATACCACTATTTCTTAAAATCTATTGTAACACGTGCTTCGATGCATTCCGCGTCATTTTCAAACATCGTGTGAGGCTAATTGTAAATTTTAGAGTTGTGTCCTTGGGACGTTGAAGGTTAAAGAGGGGGATGAGGGAAACACACGTCAGAACAGATGTTAAGAAATAGTGGTATTTTCAAATAAAACTTAAAATAAAAATTGATAGATTTTACCATAAAGTGACTGCCGAATCAATTAATGTTTTTTTCTTCTTACTTATTATATGTACCAGCACTATCTGCCCACTATTTTCATACACCTGTAAAGTATAATAAGGTGCAAACCTCGATCACTATTACTTGTCTGTTTTCGATAAGTTGAAAGATATTGTTTCATAGCAACAAGGCTTCTTCCAGATGAAAAAAAGTGTTTAATGTCGTTTAATTCGTCCAGTGTCAAATTACCGCGGTAACCTTCTGACTGGATGTATATTTTTTACCTGGTAGGGTGGATGGTTCCCTTAATTGATTTTTATGTAGTTTTATTATACCTGCCAATTTCGAAGCTGACAATGTGATTCTAAAAAACTTTAATTAATATTTTTTGACATGACAACATAGATGAAGAAAAAAATAGAATTTCGGGTATTTACAAGACTTCTGTCATTAAATTGGTTAAGTGATCACTTTACACACGTGTAACATACACCAATTCTACCCATGATTGACAAACACACTACTCAAATTTTAGAAACTTCAAGATATATTGATCAAACGCGTGACACAGTATGTGCGAGTTCACAACAGCCTTCTATGTTAGGATGAGGAAAGCTTTTATTAAGCGGAGAGTCTTTCCATTTGTATGTGAAGTCCGAATCCTGGATTATATTCACATACTTGAGATACAGTTGAAAACATAATTTTCAAATTGATTTAAGCTTATAATTTGACCAGTTATTTTTTAAAAACATTTTGAGTGTTTCCAAATACTTGTTCACAAGTGTTTGGTGAGGACATACTCAAAATGTTGCGTTATAATTATTTGCGTATACAATGCAGCATGACTGCGTCGCTAGCTCTCTACGACTAAAGAGACACGGACAGATCTTGTTTCATTGCGGAAGGTCGTATTGTAAGACAAAATGGACACCATATCCTGTTTAAGCCCAATAATGTAGTGTCTTGTATGCATAGTATGTATAATTTCGGCCCCCGGTTGACCCATATTGCGGTGCGGCCCCAGCTGACCCGAAGTTGCACAGCCCTGATCTAGTATGTTATAAATTATTTACATTTCACAGCACACAGCCAACAACTTAGAGTTTGAGAATCATTTCCGCTGAACCAAAAGTCACCAACTCGTCAACAACACAAGCCAAATACGTGTGCATTGTTCAATAATAAATGGTTTTGTCTCATATAACACAAGAATTTAGAGATTTATAATAAAAATTTACACATACCTTATGAATTGAACCTATGCTACGAAAATCCTGTCTATATAAGCCATGACGCTTTTAGTATTTCTAGTATTTCTGCTAAGGTCAATTCTAGGTATTGTAGTAGTTATAGCGTTTGACTACCGTGCTGGAGTCTGTGAGGAGTTAACACCTGTCATCGACCGGCTTAAGTGACCAGTTTATACAATTGTATGACGTTCACCATTTGCCCGTGTTTTTGAACATCCATAATCTTTTAAAAAATAGCATATTTGTACAACATCCAAGTGTCTTTTCACCTAAGGTGGAGACTGACCGGAGCATTTCGTCGTAACGTAACATGTTACGATGCGAGCATTCAGGCAGTCAGTACAGCGAGCCGAGCGCTCCATCCATAGTTTCGGATGCTCGGTGATGCTCGCCGCGAGCGATGTTACGACGTTATGTTACGACGAAATGCTCCAGTCAGTCTCCACCTTAAGATTTTAAGCGACATTTGACAAGATTATTGTGAAGAAAATAGCCATATTCTTCAGATTTTTATGCGACATTCTTTTCGTAAATAACTTGAAATTTTTTATTTTTTTAAAAAATAATTTTGTTTAAATTATCGTTATCGTTATTTAAATCTAAAACTGCAAAATTGAGTGTCGTTTGAAATGTCTCCTCATGCTTTGTTTCGTTGTATCCCTCACAACACGCCTCCTCGACGTTCCTCTCGGCTCTGATCAATACCGTGTAATGCCCGTCCCCGTCGGCTTCCTGAATCGTGTGACGTCACGGCCCGTATCCTTGGGAGGGCCTGGAAGGGTGGGGTCGCCAGTGGGCATGAAGGGAAGCCGATGACGTAAGCGACCCTTCAGGACTAACCTCCTAAATCGATAATCGCGAGGATCCTTTGTCTCCGGACTCCATTGTTGGTGTACGACTTTTTTTTTTACTTTCGTTTATTTTTGGTATAACTAATAAATACTCCATATATAAAAAAGAAAATGATTTTTTCCAAATACTTAAAAGATAAAATTTGCTCTGCAACTGTCAACAAAAAATACTTAACAAAGTTTAGGTAGTGATTTCATCAAAATGGAATGAAATTGAAATACATACGTGTATAAAGAATACAAACACAAATATTTGCCTTTTGAAATTGAACAATAAACCTTTTTTATCATAATTATTGTTTTATTATTTATCTATTTATAAAATTTATTATAATCTTTATGAAATAAAACTAGGACTTTGTTTTTAACCACTGTTTTATTGGTACTATTTTCCTTGAAATTGGGAATAATACCAATAAAAATGTGGTTAAAAACAAAGTTTATGTTATATTTTATTTAGTTTATAAAATATGCCACAAAGTATCTGCGAAAAACAGCTAAGAAACAAACTTTTACATGATATTTAGACTTTGATTCGTAAACTTCTTATGTGCCATTCAAGGTGTCCATCGTTTAGCAGCTACCGATCACGATTCCTGGAATCCAGCAAAGCTTAGCGGGACATCCCGAGCCACCCGAACCCCCCGAGCATTCCCGACATGTCCCGATCTGCCCCGAGCGCCCTGGCAGACCGTGACGCCTGGATCAATACAGTCAGCTGTTACCCCCTGTCCCTCCTGCGCCCCGGCTCCAGGATTTTATGACCTTTCTGACTGCGCCGAGCTACTCACCGGGGCTTCTCCGCAAGAGGAAACACGGGGTCACACGAGGCGCTCTGTGACATAAGGAATTATTTACGGGTCAATAGGTTATGATCACTCAGTCATTCGTTTTCTTCTTCTAATCCAGTTTAGCCTTTTAGCTTTTTGGTATCTGCCATGGATTCGTATTTGTCCCTGCCCCTAAGTCTTTTAGCTCCTCATATTCTAGAGCTGACAAAAATGTCGGTACTCAATACTGATTTCCACAAGAGCCTCGTGCATATAAGCTGTGTATATCTACGGGTATGCAACCTAGAGTGGCTTAGCCATTGCTATCATTCGCCTGTTCCTCCATTTCCTTTCTCATATACAGTATCAATTTTATTATCCATCACTTGCTATCTGCATCCCATCTATGCAATGAATATTTCCGTTCTCCATCCAAATATTTGGAGCGCAGGACTGATTACTACTCTGCCTTTATATTATCACGATCGAATTAACACTGCGCCGTTTGAAATTACTGCCTTATGCACCACTTGGGTGCCGATAGTAACTTAAAGAAAAAAGTGCTTAATTAGTACATCTAAATAACTGTACATGGTATCTTATGTGCTAGTCTCTATTACATCCAGGAAAACCCTTTAATACCGCAAAGAATTATACATTTTAAATAAAATTTAAATTTAAACTGCAAATCGATAATTGGTTACACCTAAAATGTATCATTGCGATTTAAATACTTTTTTACTCGCGCCACAACATGGTATGACAGCGAGCAGCTTTGATTTTTTTTAATGAGTAGCACGATTGTATTCACGTCACACAGAGAGCATAAAAACTTTCAAACCCTTTGTTTATTTATGCTATGCTGTGGACACATTTCTGCGAAACCACGTCAATTTTGCGAAAAACTAATGCAATGGTTATTTGGTATTCAATTGTCTTATTTTGCTTTTTGAAATGAGAATTCAAAGAAAGTTAATTGGCACCCGCTGGTTGGCTGTCGTAGAGACTTGTTTTGCTTCCCGTTTTTATACTCGCATTGTATGCATTGTTCGCTGTATTCGTTCGCGTTTTGCGTCGGCGTCGGGTCGCTCTAGCGCTACTACGTCGGCGTCGGCGTCTATCGTAACACGTAAACGGCGTCATTACTATACACCCACACCCACACACTATACAGCCTGCTTTACTAATACCAACTCGATCGAATTAATAATAATTTTACGTTAATTACTTTCAGCCTGGCAAACTGTTTACTCAACCCGTAAACAGAATTTACGTTAGGAAAAAACGGTACAGATATTTTATGAATTTGTTTATTCATTTTAAAATAGCACAAAAATTCAATTATATGTATTCGTCTTTACATATTTCAGATAACTGATTTTTTACCTAATTCTTATATCTAGTAAAAGTTTTAAAAATATTATTAATACATATTACCAAAAATATAATTAGTAACATTATCTTATTTTTATATCAGCTAAAACAACTTGTTCGACTCCTATAGGCATCCAGATAGTGAACAGAGCACCGTATTAGATTGCTGCGGTGTTAATTTGATCTCCATGATCAACATGAGGGCAAAGTTATCAAAATTGCGCATTCTTGGATATATTAAATACAATCTAAGAATTCACGGAGAATGTAAGAATGGTGTCGATTTAATGGGTTACATTGTCCCACCGCATTCCTAGATCTGATACAGAAGCAAGGCGTCCTGACAGGCCATCTCTTGCAAAGAGCTAACTGTTATTCATGCAAGGAAATGAAGGAGGAATGGTGCTGCAAAAGAGGAAAAGGAGAAGAGCAGCGAAGGTAACTTGTACTCTATTTCAAAGCGTAATTATTGACACTAAAATTTGATCATTTTTATTTGCCAATAATTGTAACTTAAAATAAACATTTTACGCAATTAATTTTCACTATTAGCTTCGGCCGTAAATCAATAATTAGTCATCGAGTAAAAAACCAAATAACGTAACGGCTTCTTGCGGAGATTCCGTCATCTTTCACCGAGTGTGAACGATACCATACATCACTGTACCATACGTGTCTGCTGGATGTCCCTATAGGTAGGAGCGGCTGCCCGTAGTACGGCGGGTCCTCCACTGCGTCAGGCGTCGCGCCGCCCCGCGCGACCTGCGCACTGCGCCCCGAGGATGTAGCAGGACGCGCGATCGATTTCGGCCCCGAATAAAGACTATCATATCCTATCTTCTATCCTTTACTAACCGTTAACTTATCTACCTTAACCAAAACTTTTAATTACTACGACAGGATTGATTCTTCTAATAGAGTATTTGTCATTGTTTTTCTGGCCCCTATTCATACACGAGTGGTTCATAGGGCACCGCATTGAAAGAACGAGGTATTTACTCCGTCATTGATACATCAGCCTTGAATCGAGATGTTTGCCACTAGGAGTGAAATATATTTAAAGATACACACGTGACGTATGTAAGGGAACGAGCTCAGGATGAAGGACATTACCGCTAAATGGGAATCAAAATGCAAAAATAATAGACACTCAACCCTCGAGCTTGCATACCCGTACTGGTACAAGCTTATGCAAGCTTCCGCGAAGATGTAGGAGTCTCTAAGGATAAGAAACTGGTCTAAATTATCAATAATCTACTAATAGACATTTTCAAGCTCTTCTACGTAATTCGTGATATAGCAGTCGTCGCGTTTAGTCACATACCAGTACATACACACTCACTTTTGTGGTAAGATCTATCTGTTTCTTTCAGTTAGTAATTTTGACAACAGGACAGGAGGAAGGAGCACGTGATGCACGAAAGGCGAAGGGAAATTATTACCACGTCATTTAAAAAAATGCAACGCCAAACAAAGCATTTCGTATTTCATTAGATTGAAAAAATAAAATAAAAATAAAATGTTAATTCTTTGTATTAAGAGTAATTTCATTGGAATCGGAAATTACGCTTCAAATATTCAAAAGATCAAAAAAGTATCATTGATTTATACAAAGAAAACGTAACGAACACCACGCACCGATCCCTATCGGGTAACCGATTTTCCATGCTCGTATCCAAATATGTAACTGCATACTCTTCTAAACTGATATTTATATTTTTATACATTCCACTTATGTGGACGTGATTACCAAAGCAAGTTATGCTGAAAAAAGCAAGGCGATCGATTGTGCATGTCTCGGAAGTGGCCCGATGTGCGGTGCAGGGCGCGAAGCGCGGGGCGCGGGTGCAGGGTGAGTGCAAGGCGAGCAGGACGCACCCGGATCGATGCGGCCACCGCGCCCCTTGCAGGCACGTGCTCAGCCTGCTGCCTGCTGTCTGCTGCCACCCCCAACACCAGCTGTATTCATTGTTGTGCCACAGACCCCCGCGGCAGGACCAAATCACGACTAATTGCTCACACTTAGGCATGGGACAAAGTTGCGCTAGTTGCATATTTCCGGATTCATCGTAATTATTCATTTGTTTGGCTACAATTCCCTTCTACTACTACTACCATCACGCCGTACCCGTACGCCGTAGACAGAAAGGATGGAACGCCACACTCTTGTGTCCTGACATACGCTCCTAGCTTCCTTCACATACATACCACACATGCCCTCACATGATTTTAGATTCTGATTGATCTGATCGTGACAAGATTTTGTTTTGGCCGTCCTCGTTCTGTTCTCCCGCTTACATTCGCCGAATATACTTTCTTAGTCATTCTCTCGTTATCCATTCGTTACAACTCAGTATCTTAAAAATCCGGGTAAGGAATCCCGAGGAGAGATCAAATTTGAGAAATTCACATCGACGAGAATAATGTTTTCAAGTTCTAAGGAATTTTCTAACGCTTATATAGATATCGTCATAGTAGTTCTTTGCAAGGGTAGGCAGAGAGAATAAAACACGTCACACCAGTCCATCCTGGCACAATACAATCCACGGGTACATAAAGACCTTGACCTGCCCTCTTTTTAAATAATAATTTAGTCTTTCATATGTGTTTATACATACAATGATATTTCGGTAGTGTAAACGCAAAGGGGTATATCTGTCTCAGACCAAATTTTACAGGAGAGCAAAAACAAACTTGTGAAATTAAGTAACTCATTTGTTTTATGTATTTTTATATGTATATATCTTAATAAAACTAAATAAGTAATGCAACTACGGCTTTATCCTTTTGCCAGATTATGGAAAATACTATTTTAGACATTTTGAGGAACAAACTTAGAAAATGGAAAATTTGACAGATATAACCCTTTGCCATTACACTACCGAAATATAAACCACACTTTTGTTATCCACATTCCGAAAACGGAACCAAAAAACACTTACTAGGAGGAGTTGATATAAGGTCTAGTTTAATCAAGTTATAAGACTGATACCTTACTAAACATATTTTTGTTTATTGAAATGGCTTTTATCATTTTGTCAGTTGTCATTGCGTGTGGTCGCAGGTATTGCAGTCATATCCGAACGTCTCTGAATAGAGTTGCTAGTCATCCCTCCCCTGCCCCCATTGCGCATCGACCCGCTTTTCTTGGTGGAAAGTCGCGGATTGAATGGCGACCCCACGGGATAGGATGCCAGGGGAGCCGAGGAGGTAGGGCGTCGGACGGCGGACGTCGGACGTCGGGACGGAGCCGTTGCACTTGTTACTCGTTACGGCAACTCTGCCAAACGTACATGACGCAACAGCGGAAGGTCGTGCGATAATGGAGTATTTTCGCGTTGCGCAGCGGAGCGCGGCGGGACGATGCGAGTACTCGCTACTCACCAGCCAGCGCAAGGTTACAGAGTGATATAACGCGAGATACACACACAATGCACACGTATTCGTGCAACTTTTATTTTAAAATAATTGAATTTATTATATTTCCATCCACAAAATCCTAACCCTGTTGTTGTCACACATCGTCGATCTATTACCGTGCGAATGATTTTCGCATTTTTTGATATAAAGTAAGTATCGCGAGTTTTTAACATTTTCAAAAAGTAAAACGATATTATTTCTTCGAATATTGGCTGCGAATTACATAGCAACAGAAAATCAACTGTTTAAATGACATTTCCGAACGAACACATAGAAAATAATCGAATTGAGGGGTTCATCCAAATTTACACTAATTATCGTTGGAAATCCCTCTGAAGGTGGAGACTGACCGGAGCATTTGGTCGTAACGTAACATGTTACGATGCGAGCATTCAGGCAGTCAGTACAGCGAGCCGAGCGCTCCATCCATAGTTTCGGATGCTCGCTGATGCTCGCCGCGAGCGATGTTACGACGTTATGTTACGACGAAATGCTCCGGTCAGTCTCCACCTTAAGAGTAACGAAAAGGAATGCGTTCATATTGATTTAAGCACATGGGATACAGGGCGATTTTTTTATACGTTAATTATAATCGTGAATGATTTAAATCAGCGGGTGTGTATGAGGAGGTGCATGAAGTTGGAAGAGGCGAAGAATTTTTGCAAAGACAGAGTGGTGTGGCGTTCTATTCGAAGCGGCGTGACGGTTACTTAGTTATAATTTCAATTTATTTTAACCAGATAGAGACAGGAAATAGGGGATGAGGATATTCCTAATCTGTTTTTTTATGGAGTCTTCGTCACATGGACGAATTTGTAAATACAGCCTTCGATGACTGTGTCCTGCCAATAGAACCCACAGCATTACGGTGCAATGTTGTGTTGGCCGACGACTCGTGGAAGGAGCACATACTAGCACTCGTATACCCACTTGATCCATTAGTCCGGTGAATCAGTCGCACAAAAAACAAGCAACTGTTATTAGATCTAAAAGCATTACGTAATTATCAACTTATTCTCGTGGATCACCCGCCCGCCTACTCGCTTCTCTGATTTTAAATGACTTGTGGTCCTATTCTTAAAACCTTTCGTTGATATCATAAATGTAAATTTAGACCGCACAAAGATCGTCTATAAGACATCGCAAGTCCTGCGATTAGATACTTGAGAGTGGAATATATTTGATAGGAAGCAGATGGTGAAAGTGTAGGTGAAAGGTAAAGGACATTACTGAAATAATATGTAGGAAAAGAGCTTAGTAGCTCGGAGTGTCCCAATGGTTATGGGAAATCCATAGCCCTTTTCCAACTATGCGTCTTTAGTTTTATCTTCAGATGACATGCCTTGTTCCTTCGATCATGGAACGATTATTAGATTAGTAATCTTAATAAGTTGAATCGGCTTTATTTGAGTACTCGACCTCATCGAATCATCAAGTGCACACTATAAACCGATTCAAACCGGAGATAGGATTCCCGGAAGCCTCGAGGATGGCACAAAGGGGACATCCGCCGGGCATGTGACAACTATAGAAACCACCATCTTCACTCTAGAGCAGTGGAAGCAGAAGGTTGGAAGGGTTTGAGAATAGTTCTATTATTTACGACCTCTTTTGTGGCTACCAAACCCAGTTTTAACAGCTCTATAAAAAAACACTAACCCTATTCAGTACTACCATGCCGACCGATAGTTCGACTTTGCGAGTTCGTAGAATGTTGACGTTATGGTACCACCTAGGTCGGTAATCTCTGACATAATCGGGTTGTTAAATTGGTCGTGAATAAGGTCGCGACATTACACTTCAGACTGCTACATCACCGGGTTGATTGAGGACGTATTTTGGTAGTGCTGGTGACATCACTGCGTCACTATTCCGTAATGTCACGAGTTTTCTTGTTTTTCTCATGGTCTACTTTGGTTTTTTCATCAACAACTAAGGATATAGAAATTTTAAAACTCTAATGTACAATGATTTATTATTTAGGCTGGCACATACATTTCCTTTCTTCGTTATTATTCTTTAAATGATGGCATGGTGATCAGGCCTCCTCTCCAGTTCTTCAGATCTTACAGTGGAATATACTCGTACAATATTTGAAAAGATACATATGACGTAAGTAAAGAAGTCAGGGTGACAAACAAGAAAAAATGAAGGCCAAATAGTAGGAAGTATTAATTAAGCAAAGGGTTCCTTGTTCTCTACAATATTATAAATATGTTCTCAACGAAATCATCGTTTCGTATAAATTGGCCTTCATTTTCTTTTCTTTTCTTTCCTCGATGATCTTTAATCTGTGCAAGAACACACATAATAAGAATTATCAATTTATTTTTCCAGTGCATAAAAATATATTTAAACATTATCTTCCCAGCTTGTAACCTCTCCCAAATTTATCCACGCAATATTTGAGAATTTTGTGTTACTTTTCCGTAGAAAAAAAAATTCTTCGTTTTGGTACAAAGGTGAACTTTTCATGGATATTTATTATATTCTTCATGTATGGGTTATGCAGCTTATACAAATATTTCAGCGTGTGTGTGTCTGTCTGGCCGTAGCGTAATAAGATTGCCTCAACATTGTCTGTGTGTTTGTTAGGTGGTTTGGATATAAATAAACCTGCTGTACGGGAACTTTCTAAATTATCTCCGTTAGATACCGGAGGTAAACAAAATGGTGTTTCTGTTCGGTATTTACAAATGTTCAATATTATGTACTTATATATGTACATACAAATGCAACGGCGTCCACATGACTACGTCAGCTGAATAAAGCTGCGAGTTGTGTGTCTTGCCTATTGAGCCAAATAACGTCATATCAGTCCCCAATTTCTTAATCAAGAGGTGCGTTGCTAAAAAGCGATATTTTTGGACTGAGTACTACCTAGTATAGGGGTTGTTGTTTTGATTATTTTTCGTTGTTTCTGAGATGACTTCTTGGTCTTTAATTTTTTCATTGCCATCATGATTAGAAGAAGGAAATATCTTCTTCTTTATTATCTTTCCCAAGTGCCTTACTTCGTGGTCTCCTAAGATGTCAGATTGAGAAGGCAGCCTTTAAAGAGAATCTCATTACTCCGTTTATTTAGTTTGTATATCTTATGGGAGACACTAAATTTATCGTCCCTATTACTACTATGTAGCTTCTCGAGACTCTTCTCATTATTCCTATAAATGATTAAAACAAGAAAAAAAATAATCGCTAGCTCTTAGAGGACTGTACGCATAGAAGACGTACGCATAGAAGACGTACGTATAATCTACAATAGAATTAGACTCACGTAACAAATTGACCTTTTGTTTTGACCTTCGTAACATTTTTCTAAGCACCTCATGACTCGAGATCAAAGAACTCGTGTGGAAATCGACTTACATATTACGAAAGCATAAACTAAAATTTATCTTGTTCATAAATCCAGCCGAATATGGACTTACAATATATCGTAGGTAGTATATCTTAGTCTTTGTAGGCCTTTGGTTAATTTATGATAATCATTCTCTGTCTATTGGCTATGGACCACCGTATGATTTATGTTCCATCGTGATATAGCCTGTTGTTTTGGACTCGACTGTATCTTGTCGAGTATGTACCATATGTACCTGTAGTTAAAATCTATTCATTTTAAACCTTACAGGTGGGGTCCGCTTCCGTAGTGTAGTGGTTAGCGCGTTTGGCTACCAGTCCCGGGTTCCATTCCCAGGGATTTCAAAGTAGTATAAGAGATATTTCACTCTAATATTTATTTAATATTTTCCTGGACTTGCATTTAATTCGCTGGACTGATCATCCTCCCTTCATATAGTTAACGATGTGATACAGTGCTCTATGGACTATAGGGTGCGGCTAAGAGTTGGACAGGTAGAGTACATTGTCAAGTAGAATATCATAATTTGCATTACATAAAATTCGTCCATGGTTTTCCAATAAAATTCGACCGGCCTTTCGTAAGTTATTTCGATCAGTCACTGGTAAAATTTTGCGTGTTATCTCGACCGTGCACAAACTTATTCGGCGACTATAAATAAATCCTATAAATAAAGAAATCAGAGTTCAAAGAACCAGCATTTGACCTCCATACACCGCGAAACCCATCCGAGGACACTCCTCATTAAGAAAGCTCTTAGCTAAGTATCCTTGGTAGCTATGTGCAGAAAGAGTCTAAAGAGTGGGAAAATGAATCCTTTATTGAATGGATTGGTTGGCAATGTATGCACAACTAAATCATTATTTTATCTTGACTACCAAAATGAGAAAACATGACTTTCAAAATTGTGAAAAAATACGTTTTTGACCCTTATTATTGTTGCGATAATAGCGTGATTATTGATTTATCTATATTTATTAACCTTTTTTCGATTCCTGACTAATATTCTTTGAACAGTTTGTTCCTTAACAGGCATCACTAAGCATATGAAAAATGACAGCTCTAAGACGGTTGCCATCAGCTGACTATAGATTAATATGACTTTTTTGTTAAACTTGTTTCGAGAATAAAGTTAAATGCGTTATTTTAACAGAGTAAAGAATGAATTATTGTACGAAGGCATACAGTATGTTACTCGATCTAACTACCGACATACTTATGTAGATAATTCACGCATTAGTAAAACCACCCGCACAGTTACCGACCGGCTCCACCATTCGCTGTAATGTATGACACCCGGACGTTACGACATGCAACACTGCAGCCGAGTGCAGCTAGGAGATCCGCTAACCTCGATGTGCTTACCGAGTACAGTTCACATCCTACACTCGACGAGTGCCACATCTGTGCTGGTGTCATGACATATGTACAGCGTTTGTGTATTGACACATACACACACCTAGTCGCTTAGCATCTACGTTTTTTATTTGCATTCGAAGTGACCAGATTTGCAGTTTTTTTTACATAGATTTTTTTATCATTTGTCTCTAGAAATGACGATGGACGGCAACCACAATAGCTTTTGATGAAATGTTGATGTTTATCATTTGTAATCTACGGTAAAACTAGGAATAATTCTGGAATAAAAAAAACAGATTCATGATGGATTCACGATTTGTCTGTTTTCCCGCCAGAATCAGATTTCAATATGAATGGTCTTGTGATTTTTTATCATTTATACCATTAAGATCCGTTATAATACCCTAATGACAGTGTGGATAGTCACGCGCGTAGTTGTCCCAGCAAGTTGTACCTTCGACACTTTGCTTCGAGCATTTGTCTGTTTTCCCGCCAGAATCAGATTTCAATATGAATGGTCTTGTGATTTTTTATCATTTATACCATTAAGATCCGTTATAATACCCTAATGACAGTGTGGATAGTCACGCGCGTAGTTGTCCCAGCAAGTTGTACCTTCGACACTTTGCTTCGAGCATTTGTCTGTTTTCCCGCCAGAATCAGATTTCAATATGAATGGTCTTGTGATTTTTTATCATTTATACCATTAAGATCCGTTATAATACCCTAATGACAGTGTGGATAGTCACGCGCGTAGTTGTCCCAGCAAGTTGTACCTTCGACACTTTGCTTCGAGCATTTGTCTGTTTTCCCGCCAGAATCAGATTTCAATATGAATGGTCTTGTGATTTTTTATCATTTATACCATTAAGATCCGTTATAATACCCTAATGACAGTGTGGATAGTCACGCGCGTAGTTGTCCCAGCAAGTTGTACCTTCGACACTTTGCTTCGAGCATTTGTCTGTTTTCCCGCCAGAATCAGATTTCAATATGAATGGTCTTGTGATTTTTTATCATTTATACCATTAAGATCCGTTATAATACCCTAATGACAGTGTGGATAGTCACGCGCGTAGTTGTCCCAGCAAGTTGTACCTTCGACACTTTGCTTCGAGCATTTGTCTGTTTTCCCGCCAGAATCAGATTTCAATATGAATGGTCTTGTGATTTTTTATCATTTATACCATTAAGATCCGTTATAATACCCTAATGACAGTGTGGATAGTCACGCGCGTAGTTGTCCCAGCAAGTTGTACCTTCGACACTTTGCTTCGAGCATTTGTCTGTTTTCCCGCCAGAATCAGATTTCAATATGAATGGTCTTGTGATTTTTTATCATTTATACCATTAAGATCCGTTATAATACCCTAATGACAGTGTGGATAGTCACGCGCGTAGTTGTCCCAGCAAGTTGTACCTTCGACACTTTGCTTCGAGCATTTGTCTGTTTTCCCGCCAGAATCAGATTTCAATATGAATGGTCTTGTGATTTTTTATCATTTATACCATTAAGATCCGTTATAATACCCTAATGACAGTGTGGATAGTCACGCGCGTAGTTGTCCCAGCAAGTTGTACCTTCGACACTTTGCTTCGAGCATTTGTCTGTTTTCCCGCCAGAATCAGATTTCAATATGAATGGTCTTGTGATTTTTTATCATTTATACCATTAAGATCCGTTATAATACCCTAATGACAGTGTGGATAGTCACGCGCGTAGTTGTCCCAGCAAGTTGTACCTTCGACACTTTGCTTCGAGCATTTGTCTGTTTTCCCGCCAGAATCAGATTTCAATATGAATGGTCTTGTGATTTTTTATCATTTATACCATTAAGATCCGTTATAATACCCTAATGACAGTGTGGATAGTCACGCGCGTAGTTGTCCCAGCAAGTTGTACCTTCGACACTTTGCTTCGAGCATTTGTCTGTTTTCCCGCCAGAATCAGATTTCAATATGAATGGTCTTGTGATTTTTTATCATTTATACCATTAAGATCCGTTATAATACCCTAATGACAGTGTGGATAGTCACGCGCGTAGTTGTCCCAGCAAGTTGTACCTTCGACACTTTGCTTCGAGCATTTGTCTGTTTTCCCGCCAGAATCAGATTTCAATATGAATGGTCTTGTGATTTTTTATCATTTATACCATTAAGATCCGTTATAATACCCTAATGACAGTGTGGATAGTCACGCGCGTAGTTGTCCCAGCAAGTTGTACCTTCGACACTTTGCTTCGAGCATTTGTCTGTTTTCCCGCCAGAATCAGATTTCAATATGAATGGTCTTGTGATTTTTTATCATTTATACCATTAAGATCCGTTATAATACCCTAATGACAGTGTGGATAGTCACGCGCGTAGTTGTCCCAGCAAGTTGTACCTTCGACACTTTGCTTCGAGCATTTGTCTGTTTTCCCGCCAGAATCAGATTTCAATATGAATGGTCTTGTGATTTTTTATCATTTATACCATTAAGATCCGTTATAATACCCTAATGACAGTGTGGATAGTCACGCGCGTAGTTGTCCCAGCAAGTTGTACCTTCGACACTTTGCTTCGAGCATTTGTCTGTTTTCCCGCCAGAATCAGATTTCAATATGAATGGTCTTGTGATTTTTTATCATTTATACCATTAAGATCCGTTATAATACCCTAATGACAGTGTGGATAGTCACGCGCGTAGTTGTCCCAGCAAGTTGTACCTTCGACACTTTGCTTCGAGCATTTGTCTGTTTTCCCGCCAGAATCAGATTTCAATATGAATGGTCTTGTGATTTTTTATCATTTATACCATTAAGATCCGTTATAATACCCTAATGACAGTGTGGATAGTCACGCGCGTAGTTGTCCCAGCAAGTTGTACCTTCGACACTTTGCTTCGAGCATTTGTCTGTTTTCCCGCCAGAATCAGATTTCAATATGAATGGTCTTGTGATTTTTTATCATTTATACCATTAAGATCCGTTATAATACCCTAATGACAGTGTGGATAGTCACGCGCGTAGTTGTCCCAGCAAGTTGTACCTTCGACACTTTGCTTCGAGCATTTGTCTGTTTTCCCGCCAGAATCAGATTTCAATATGAATGGTCTTGTGATTTTTTATCATTTATACCATTAAGATCCGTTATAATACCCTAATGACAGTGTGGATAGTCACGCGCGTAGTTGTCCCAGCAAGTTGTACCTTCGACACTTTGCTTCGAGCATTTGTCTGTTTTCCCGCCAGAATCAGATTTCAATATGAATGGTCTTGTGATTTTTTATCATTTATACCATTAAGATCCGTTATAATACCCTAATGACAGTGTGGATAGTCACGCGCGTAGTTGTCCCAGCAAGTTGTACCTTCGACACTTTGCTTCGAGCATTTGTCTGTTTTCCCGCCAGAATCAGATTTCAATATGAATGGTCTTGTGATTTTTTATCATTTATACCATTAAGATCCGTTATAATACCCTAATGACAGTGTGGATAGTCACGCGCGTAGTTGTCCCAGCAAGTTGTACCTTCGACACTTTGCTTCGAGCATTTGTCTGTTTTCCCGCCAGAATCAGATTTCAATATGAATGGTCTTGTGATTTTTTATCATTTATACCATTAAGATCCGTTATAATACCCTAATGACAGTGTGGATAGTCACGCGCGTAGTTGTCCCAGCAAGTTGTACCTTCGACACTTTGCTTCGAGCATTTGTCTGTTTTCCCGCCAGAATCAGATTTCAATATGAATGGTCTTGTGATTTTTTATCATTTATACCATTAAGATCCGTTATAATACCCTAATGACAGTGTGGATAGTCACGCGCGTAGTTGTCCCAGCAAGTTGTACCTTCGACACTTTGCTTCGAGCATTTGTCTGTTTTCCCGCCAGAATCAGATTTCAATATGAATGGTCTTGTGATTTTTTATCATTTATACCATTAAGATCCGTTATAATACCCTAATGACAGTGTGGATAGTCACGCGCGTAGTTGTCCCAGCAAGTTGTACCTTCGACACTTTGCTTCGAGCATTTGTCTGTTTTCCCGCCAGAATCAGATTTCAATATGAATGGTCTTGTGATTTTTTATCATTTATACCATTAAGATCCGTTATAATACCCTAATGACAGTGTGGATAGTCACGCGCGTAGTTGTCCCAGCAAGTTGTACCTTCGACACTTTGCTTCGAGCATTTGTCTGTTTTCCCGCCAGAATCAGATTTCAATATGAATGGTCTTGTGATTTTTTATCATTTATACCATTAAGATCCGTTATAATACCCTAATGACAGTGTGGATAGTCACGCGCGTAGTTGTCCCAGCAAGTTGTACCTTCGACACTTTGCTTCGAGCATTTGTCTGTTTTCCCGCCAGAATCAGATTTCAATATGAATGGTCTTGTGATTTTTTATCATTTATACCATTAAGATCCGTTATAATACCCTAATGACAGTGTGGATAGTCACGCGCGTAGTTGTCCCAGCAAGTTGTACCTTCGACACTTTGCTTCGAGCATTTGTCTGTTTTCCCGCCAGAATCAGATTTCAATATGAATGGTCTTGTGATTTTTTATCATTTATACCATTAAGATCCGTTATAATACCCTAATGACAGTGTGGATAGTCACGCGCGTAGTTGTCCCAGCAAGTTGTACCTTCGACACTTTGCTTCGAGCATTTGTCTGTTTTCCCGCCAGAATCAGATTTCAATATGAATGGTCTTGTGATTTTTTATCATTTATACCATTAAGATCCGTTATAATACCCTAATGACAGTGTGGATAGTCACGCGCGTAGTTGTCCCAGCAAGTTGTACCTTCGACACTTTGCTTCGAGCATTTGTCTGTTTTCCCGCCAGAATCAGATTTCAATATGAATGGTCTTGTGATTTTTTATCATTTATACCATTAAGATCCGTTATAATACCCTAATGACAGTGTGGATAGTCACGCGCGTAGTTGTCCCAGCAAGTTGTACCTTCGACACTTTGCTTCGAGCATTTGTCTGTTTTCCCGCCAGAATCAGATTTCAATATGAATGGTCTTGTGATTTTTTATCATTTATACCATTAAGATCCGTTATAATACCCTAATGACAGTGTGGATAGTCACGCGCGTAGTTGTCCCAGCAAGTTGTACCTTCGACACTTTGCTTCGAGCATTTGTCTGTTTTCCCGCCAGAATCAGATTTCAATATGAATGGTCTTGTGATTTTTTATCATTTATACCATTAAGATCCGTTATAATACCCTAATGACAGTGTGGATAGTCACGCGCGTAGTTGTCCCAGCAAGTTGTACCTTCGACACTTTGCTTCGAGCATTTGTCTGTTTTCCCGCCAGAATCAGATTTCAATATGAATGGTCTTGTGATTTTTTATCATTTATACCATTAAGATCCGTTATAATACCCTAATGACAGTGTGGATAGTCACGCGCGTAGTTGTCCCAGCAAGTTGTACCTTCGACACTTTGCTTCGAGCATTTGTCTGTTTTCCCGCCAGAATCAGATTTCAATATGAATGGTCTTGTGATTTTTTATCATTTATACCATTAAGATCCGTTATAATACCCTAATGACAGTGTGGATAGTCACGCGCGTAGTTGTCCCAGCAAGTTGTACCTTCGACACTTTGCTTCGAGCATTTGTCTGTTTTCCCGCCAGAATCAGATTTCAATATGAATGGTCTTGTGATTTTTTATCATTTATACCATTAAGATCCGTTATAATACCCTAATGACAGTGTGGATAGTCACGCGCGTAGTTGTCCCAGCAAGTTGTACCTTCGACACTTTGCTTCGAGCATTTGTCTGTTTTCCCGCCAGAATCAGATTTCAATATGAATGGTCTTGTGATTTTTTATCATTTATACCATTAAGATCCGTTATAATACCCTAATGACAGTGTGGATAGTCACGCGCGTAGTTGTCCCAGCAAGTTGTACCTTCGACACTTTGCTTCGAGCATTTGTCTGTTTTCCCGCCAGAATCAGATTTCAATATGAATGGTCTTGTGATTTTTTATCATTTATACCATTAAGATCCGTTATAATACCCTAATGACAGTGTGGATAGTCACGCGCGTAGTTGTCCCAGCAAGTTGTACCTTCGACACTTTGCTTCGAGCATTTGTCTGTTTTCCCGCCAGAATCAGATTTCAATATGAATGGTCTTGTGATTTTTTATCATTTATACCATTAAGATCCGTTATAATACCCTAATGACAGTGTGGATAGTCACGCGCGTAGTTGTCCCAGCAAGTTGTACCTTCGACACTTTGCTTCGAGCATTTGTCTGTTTTCCCGCCAGAATCAGATTTCAATATGAATGGTCTTGTGATTTTTTATCATTTATACCATTAAGATCCGTTATAATACCCTAATGACAGTGTGGATAGTCACGCGCGTAGTTGTCCCAGCAAGTTGTACCTTCGACACTTTGCTTCGAGCATTTGTCTGTTTTCCCGCCAGAATCAGATTTCAATATGAATGGTCTTGTGATTTTTTATCATTTATACCATTAAGATCCGTTATAATACCCTAATGACAGTGTGGATAGTCACGCGCGTAGTTGTCCCAGCAAGTTGTACCTTCGACACTTTGCTTCGAGCATTTGTCTGTTTTCCCGCCAGAATCAGATTTCAATATGAATGGTCTTGTGATTTTTTATCATTTATACCATTAAGATCCGTTATAATACCCTAATGACAGTGTGGATAGTCACGCGCGTAGTTGTCCCAGCAAGTTGTACCTTCGACACTTTGCTTCGAGCATTTGTCTGTTTTCCCGCCAGAATCAGATTTCAATATGAATGGTCTTGTGATTTTTTATCATTTATACCATTAAGATCCGTTATAATACCCTAATGACAGTGTGGATAGTCACGCGCGTAGTTGTCCCAGCAAGTTGTACCTTCGACACTTTGCTTCGAGCATTTGTCTGTTTTCCCGCCAGAATCAGATTTCAATATGAATGGTCTTGTGATTTTTTATCATTTATACCATTAAGATCCGTTATAATACCCTAATGACAGTGTGGATAGTCACGCGCGTAGTTGTCCCAGCAAGTTGTACCTTCGACACTTTGCTTCGAGCATTTGTCTGTTTTCCCGCCAGAATCAGATTTCAATATGAATGGTCTTGTGATTTTTTATCATTTATACCATTAAGATCCGTTATAATACCCTAATGACAGTGTGGATAGTCACGCGCGTAGTTGTCCCAGCAAGTTGTACCTTCGACACTTTGCTTCGAGCATTTGTCTGTTTTCCCGCCAGAATCAGATTTCAATATGAATGGTCTTGTGATTTTTTATCATTTATACCATTAAGATCCGTTATAATACCCTAATGACAGTGTGGATAGTCACGCGCGTAGTTGTCCCAGCAAGTTGTACCTTCGACACTTTGCTTCGAGCATTTGTCTGTTTTCCCGCCAGAATCAGATTTCAATATGAATGGTCTTGTGATTTTTTATCATTTATACCATTAAGATCCGTTATAATACCCTAATGACAGTGTGGATAGTCACGCGCGTAGTTGTCCCAGCAAGTTGTACCTTCGACACTTTGCTTCGAGCATTTGTCTGTTTTCCCGCCAGAATCAGATTTCAATATGAATGGTCTTGTGATTTTTTATCATTTATACCATTAAGATCCGTTATAATACCCTAATGACAGTGTGGATAGTCACGCGCGTAGTTGTCCCAGCAAGTTGTACCTTCGACACTTTGCTTCGAGCATTTGTCTGTTTTCCCGCCAGAATCAGATTTCAATATGAATGGTCTTGTGATTTTTTATCATTTATACCATTAAGATCCGTTATAATACCCTAATGACAGTGTGGATAGTCACGCGCGTAGTTGTCCCAGCAAGTTGTACCTTCGACACTTTGCTTCGAGCATTTGTCTGTTTTCCCGCCAGAATCAGATTTCAATATGAATGGTCTTGTGATTTTTTATCATTTATACCATTAAGATCCGTTATAATACCCTAATGACAGTGTGGATAGTCACGCGCGTAGTTGTCCCAGCAAGTTGTACCTTCGACACTTTGCTTCGAGCATTTGTCTGTTTTCCCGCCAGAATCAGATTTCAATATGAATGGTCTTGTGATTTTTTATCATTTATACCATTAAGATCCGTTATAATACCCTAATGACAGTGTGGATAGTCACGCGCGTAGTTGTCCCAGCAAGTTGTACCTTCGACACTTTGCTTCGAGCATTTGTCTGTTTTCCCGCCAGAATCAGATTTCAATATGAATGGTCTTGTGATTTTTTATCATTTATACCATTAAGATCCGTTATAATACCCTAATGACAGTGTGGATAGTCACGCGCGTAGTTGTCCCAGCAAGTTGTACCTTCGACACTTTGCTTCGAGCATTTGTCTGTTTTCCCGCCAGAATCAGATTTCAATATGAATGGTCTTGTGATTTTTTATCATTTATACCATTAAGATCCGTTATAATACCCTAATGACAGTGTGGATAGTCACGCGCGTAGTTGTCCCAGCAAGTTGTACCTTCGACACTTTGCTTCGAGCATTTGTCTGTTTTCCCGCCAGAATCAGATTTCAATATGAATGGTCTTGTGATTTTTTATCATTTATACCATTAAGATCCGTTATAATACCCTAATGACAGTGTGGATAGTCACGCGCGTAGTTGTCCCAGCAAGTTGTACCTTCGACACTTTGCTTCGAGCATTTGTCTGTTTTCCCGCCAGAATCAGATTTCAATATGAATGGTCTTGTGATTTTTTATCATTTATACCATTAAGATCCGTTATAATACCCTAATGACAGTGTGGATAGTCACGCGCGTAGTTGTCCCAGCAAGTTGTACCTTCGACACTTTGCTTCGAGCATTTGTCTGTTTTCCCGCCAGAATCAGATTTCAATATGAATGGTCTTGTGATTTTTTATCATTTATACCATTAAGATCCGTTATAATACCCTAATGACAGTGTGGATAGTCACGCGCGTAGTTGTCCCAGCAAGTTGTACCTTCGACACTTTGCTTCGAGCATTTGTCTGTTTTCCCGCCAGAATCAGATTTCAATATGAATGGTCTTGTGATTTTTATCATTTATACCATTAAGATCCGTTATAATACCCTAATGACAGTGTGGATAGTCACGCGCGTAGTTGTCCCAGCAAGTTGTACCTTCGACACTTTGCTTCGAGCATTTGTTATGTTTTTTAGGTCACCTGTATGTCATACATATGCAGCTGGCCCCGCGTTGCAATCATGTCTCGTCTAACCCACAATGTCTTCCCATGACCCGTCGCTCGGTCGCCGGTCGCCGGTCGGTCCCTTGGATGGAATTACATCTCCCATGTAGCCCACGAGTGGTTCTATCGGAAGTGGCACGAACTATCAATTATCAATTTGCATCTGCACGGAATTACATCTAGCCGTTTAGGTATGAAATGCAATTTCTGGTTCTACGTTCCAGCCATTGATTCTCCAGTCCAAACGTATTATGCGGAGAATTATTCAATACCCTTTGGACGAAATTCTGCAATTTCCCTACCTAACGACCCATCTCTCCACTATCTATCTATCCAGGCACGTATAATAGAATACATTTTACATATTTTGACTCAGGGATATTGCTGATATATAGACCCTATCCTGTCAAAGTGTTATAATTACTAGTTGAATATAAAAATGAATAAAAAAGTTGTGCTTTGGTAAGCAAATCTACTTACAAGTATACTCATGAACTGGTAAAAATCCCACACTTTCGTGATCTTCTGGATTATCTGGTTAATTAATAATATCTGCATTCATAAATCCTTGTAAAATTTGATCTTTTAACGAAATGTTTACACAAAAAGAGATTAGGCCGATCCTTAACCTATAAATTTGGATAAACTCCATAATTTAAGTGCTCTATGCTTTTATTCGTTCAAGACTCGTTACTCTGGCAGTAGATTTTTGTTATTTTTGTAAATAACGGATGTACGATATACCTATATTTAACATTGATTCATTCCTAACCCATATAAGATTAAATTTTTGATATATTATTAGATTAAAACCAATATTTTTAGCTTTTCCACTTTATTTTTATTTGACCAGCGACCGGGTTTCGTCATTACCGACATCATCAGACTGCTCCAGTCTGATGATGTCGGTAACGACGAAACCCGGTCACTGGTCAAATAAAAATAAAGTGGAAAAGCTAAAAATATTGGTTTTAATCTAATAATATATTAAAAATGCAATTCCATCACGAAGTGTCAGTGGATAATATAAATCTATTGAAATTTTCGTTTCACTACATATTTGAAATGTCATATACACACGATACACTGGAAAAATGATGGCACAGTAATACGGAATACGAGCGTCACAACCGGGTTCCATGTTTTGTCGTTTTTCTTTATAAAAATTAATCATTTGCTACTTTAATAGAATAGACTTATACGTATATGAATGTTCATATTTTCAGTGTTCAAGTGTTCATTTAGTAATAAATCTACACGTTTCTTGCCCCCAGCGCTCAGGTTTATGAAATTACTCGTTAAAATGATTGTATTATATACATACATATATGTATATAGGTCATAGATTGTATGTATTTGTTGGAAACCTGTACACCAACATATCGACCTTTTCCCATTGAAAGATTGATTTGTAGGCGTTATGTAGTTATGTGCAGACCATTAGAGTGTAATAACCGAGGATCTTCATTACGTAAGCATTAAAGCGGACACGGAATGAACTGACCGTAGAATGGAATGCGCCCTTCCATCTTGTGTACACGTTATATTGTACGTATTGAATAATGCTCGGTAATGGACCCGACCGCCTGCGCCGAGCTGTTGGAGCGCTTTCATGAACAACTTTCTTACGGCTAACTGTTAACTCGCGGCCCGCCCCAGGTCCGCGGTCCACGCAGACTCCAATAGTTTGTCCGGCCATTTCAAATTGATTTTATATAATTATCCTAAAAATATGCAATTACTTCAATCCTGTAATCTAAAGTTGGGTTTATATAGGGCAAACGCTTTGTAATATCATCGCAACTAGAACTTAAGAACGCGAATGTGCTTCAAGTATTGATCGGCCACAAATATCAGCTATAACGGAGTTCATATAAAACGGGACATAAGCCAAAATTCATATAATATTTTGATTCGTTATGTGGAATATTTTTTTCTTACTCGATTGTATAACTTCGACGATCCGAATTTGCTCCCAAAATACTCTTTCGGTATATCAAAATTCCGATCCAGCTACCGTGCGCAGGCTCTAACGGTCGCCCGTCTATCGTAAACTTGAACTTAGAAACAAAACTCGTAAAATCCTGTACCTACCGACTGACGTCTGAAGCGTTTCAGAAACGATCGATTTAGTATTTTCACTGCCACTCGCCACCGTCACTAGCCACTGGACGGCGACATCTTTTCGATTGCGCCACGTTCGGTAATAATAATAAAACCGCTCCGGTCAAAAGAATGATGACCGAAGAATTCCTCTCCGAGTTTCATCACGACACTCCTCTAAATAGTAGTAGGATATCTGGCTCCACGCCTACGAGCGAATTGTTGAGTATTTGTTTGATCATCGGTGAAAGAAAAAGTAATAAAATACAATCGTTGGTAAAGGTTCGCTTAGTTACCTGACCTGCTACGGGGTAATAGTTAAAACTCATTTAGTCGCGCGACATGCTCGTGACTTGTGACACCCGGAGGATGAGTAGTTGGAATGTTTAACGTTGACAATTCCCATTAATTTGGTGTCTATGAATACAATGTTTGCCGATGATTTATTATAAATTGAATGTCGAGTAAGTCTGCCAAGTGAGAAACTATCTGGATGTACGAATAATGAGCTGGTCAGTCGATCAGTGCATCGGGAGTAACAGTAAAACGTGTTTCAAAACTGAAAAAAATGAGTATCGGTCTATCCATTTTTTCTTGTTTCTTGTGGCTATCCGTCAAAAATTATACAAAGAGCGTATAAGTTTATGAGTTGTTTTAAGAAAGTGTTTAGAGAAAAGAAAATTGAGTTGATACACAGTTCCTTGGAAAGGTAATAGAATTTCACACGTTTCTTGAAAGAAAGACGTCCATCTTTTGCAGGAAGAAGTACTTCATTCTAAAGTCGAACAGTTTTCATATAAAAGGAATTACTGAATGACGCGTTATAGAGAGAGTTGAATATATGATTTGAGAGGATATGGATTTTGATCAGGAGCCAGGGGTAACCAACGAGCGAAAAAACATTTTTTTCTAACCTCAATAGGTTACGTCATTCGTACCATCGATTTTTTTTTTACTTGCGCAACTAATTAACCAAGTCTGAACTGTTCCGATGGGCCTAAAATAGTCTCATAGTCCCACAGCACACTTCTCGAGTTCCCCGCGTATTTGGGTTTGACTCGTCCTGCGTCGTCCTACGCTAACACGTGTATGTGTGTGTATGTAGTGGGTAGTGGGTAGTAGGTAGGGCTACGCAGGGCTGCGCACGCGCCCCGCGGCCGGCCCCGCAGCCTGCCCCGGGGAGGCGCCCCCCGACCCCCGCGTAGTAGTAATACAACTGAAAGTAGTACGTGTCGTGAGTCATCTTGGATTTTCCCGTTACACATTCGTGACCGTGACAGACTGGCTTTATTCCTTCCACGATCCCCTTGATTTGTCGAACCGCGGGTTAGTTTAACCGGCATAATGGTTCCAACATAGCTTAGCATGACAACTGTCAATTTGACGCCGACTGCCAACTCCAATAAGTCGTGACTCGTGACATGAACCTTCCAGTGTTTTTTTAGTTATAAGGGCTTGGTCTAGACTGATTTCTTTTTCATCAGGTTTTTCAGACTTTAAAGACGTTTTCAGACCAATTTGAAAACTTTTTTTGAACAAAAATTTTGTGGAAAACTCAGTTGTGCTAAAAAAAATGTGCGACAATGATATTCAATTCAATTCAATTCAATTCAATTCAATTCAATTTATTCAATAATTAATATATACATTACAAACAAACATTTAAGGCGTATATATTAAAAAAACAAATTAAAAATTACACAAGAAGACTCTTGTTAAATGTGTAGAAGAATCTCGCTTCGGAAAACTCCTTCGGACACATGGAACAGATCAATATGTTAACTTAATATCAATATTAACTTGCATTCTTGTTTAAATTAAAATACATGTTACACTTCTACGACTACTGCCTCTTTTTCCAAACATAAATTAATAAAATGTATTATTTTTCCATTTGTTTTGTCTTCGTGTAAATGTAATGTTATGTTTTATAATGCTTATCTCTGTAAATTATCCGTTGACGGGTGAAAATGGTACCTTGTATTTTTATTTGTTCATTACAATAAAATATCATTAAAATAGAATTCCATTAAGAAATGTAAATAGCAATAAACGAAGTTTTTCCAGTATTAAAAGAAGGTATACGAGTATACCATTAAATTCTAGTAAAATATGTTCATCAATAATTCAGATTCTTGGATCCAAAGTGACGAACGAACAAAATTTGTTTTAGTTTCTTTTTTAGGTTTTCCTTCAATAAGTTTAAGTTCAATAAATGTTTTAGGCAGCGCAAAGACACGTTTCAATTTCAGTGTAAGCCATATAAATTAATACCCTTCGAAATCTCTCTTTAAACCCAAACTTAATTGCTTTAGTAATTGATTAACGGCTTAAATCGTCGTACGTCGCTATTTTGCTTAAGCACCTCTCTACAGCCACAAATCAACTCAATTAGATCTAATTCCTGGAATTTTAGAGGGTGTAGTTAATTAAATACATTTCTGGTGACAGGTTTCAGCTGCAGATATTAATCAGATTTGCCTATAACTACCGGTTCGTTGAACTAGTCATTTCTGTCACCTGTCGTTGAAAAAGTGCCTGAACAAAGGTGAACTAACGAACGAGAATTGCATGGACTTAATTGGATTTCTGTGATTGGCGCTTTCATAGTTGCATGTACCTATTACATATATGTACATAGTACATATCGACTCGATGGTCCAAAACAAGAAGAGCAAACGTACAATTTTTAGTACCTATTTTACTATTTTATTTTAGTTTTCATTCAATTACCTCTACACTATATTTCTCAAAATCGTCAGCATCTCATCTTGTGATTCCTTTTACAATCTTTGTATCATTTGCCTATCTTTATGGAGCTCATCCTATAGATCGTTGTAATGGTAGGCGTTCTCTTTGACGTATTCGTCCATCTTTCCACTACTGGTCTAGTGATATTTTATATCAAATCCATTTTAATGATATCTCCGTTGTTGTTGAGGAGACCAACATCTCACAGCCCACCGCTCTCTACTGTTAGGTAATTGGCATCAAGCTAAACTAGAAAATGGACAATGAGCAAAAAGATTCATAAAGCTTGGTCCAGACACTCGCCGCCTCAATAGCTAGCTTCTCGACTTCCAGGGAAATGGTTACGCGACGCAGTCTGACACAACTCTGATGGTAAAAATCAAATTATTATATTAAATCTATGTACATAGTAATGTATGCGCATTGTATGTTGTACGTCCGTGAAATATCCGTCACGTTCTGTTTTTCCCGCGCAGCATTGTTGTCGCGTTTCGAGCTGACTTCATCTAAAATACATAATGCATCACTTCGCTTCAATCTCAATTCTTTCCACATTGTTCAACGGACAGATTTAGATCCGAAATGTGTCCTTACACCTCACGCGCCCCTCGTGTTGCACCAGCTCAGGGGTACTCAAGGCGTGATAGGACATGTTAGTATACTGATGGACCAGGCGCCAGGCCGAAATTGAGACTTATAGTTTTCTTCGAAGACAACACACAAAATAACAGTTTACACGACGTCCGTGTTATTAAATTTAGCTACAGCACATGGAATGTTTACTATCCGATGTTATTATATGTTTCTTCTGCTGTTACTATATTTCTGGTTATTATTAATTCACAACAATTATATATTTGATGGAATAGAGATGACGTAATGAAGGAGCATAAGGTGAAGGAAAGAGAAAGGAAATGAAGAAGGGATTGTAGGAAAAAGAAGAGGAGAAGTTTTCAAAAGCTACCGCGAAAAATTGAGAGATTCTCGAGTATATTTGTGTATACGAGCCTATTCGCATATCGTCAGTTGAAGGCACCTGCTCTAGAGGATTCCAATCACGCCAAGGTTCGTCTGATCCTGCATGCTGAAGGAATCGGATTAATTCACGTCACACTTCCCACTTCCGAGCTGCTCCCCCTCCCCACCTCCCCACCTCCCCACCCCCCTCCGTCCGCTGGCGGTCCCATCCAGAATGTCAATTAGCCCCGCACCCGTTCAGCACCTTTTTTAATCAACAAACTCACTCAGCAAACGTACTGCGAAATTCAGCTCGGTAAATTCCGAACAAAAGTGATCCGCGAGCCACGATTTATCTTATTCATAAGATTTGTTCACACGTTACAGCTACTCGCATATGTATGGTATGTACGAGGACGTACAATGATCAATCTTTTTGGATTGACTCATGAACCATACGAATCCATATGACTCACGTCTCGCTAAAAGTTGAAGTAATTAGTAATGGACCCTGTTTTTTAGAATTTACAAAACAATTTACCCATGTTTTTTTAAAACGCGTTGTTGCATAATATATCATCAGATAAACAAATACAAAACAGGTTATACGTCACACACGCGCAACTCGTAGTGTAAATGAGTTTACATTGCTTCGGAACTTTTATTTTAAATAATTTTGTTAGATACCTACATAGAATTTCAACCAGGTTGTTTAAAAAAACAACAACGACAAAACTATTTAAACTACTGTTGGTGGTTTAAATCGGGGACCGCAACAGGCAACGCAAGAAATGTTGGCCCAAAGAGTCGGCAAATATTGGCCTTACTCTTTGAGGCACAGAGTAAAATGAAAAAATCGAAAATCGCTGGCTTCCAAGGTACGTATGCGACGCTTATCACTGAACATAGTTAACTGTTAAGATAGGTGGGAGAAAATATAAATCTTTGTACTTCAAGTCATTGGATTTTTTTAAGATGCTACAAAAAACATCCCACCAATATCAAAAAGGTGAGATCTTTTTAATTCCAAGGAGCTACAGGGACAACCTAGTATATTACATGGGCGATAAGCGACTGTTATCTGCTAGTATCTTTCATGTGGTACCTACCTAGCCCGCGACTGAAGCGCATGGTACAACATCACTTCGCTTTCATGTAAATAGAAAAAAAAACGATTAACATCACCCTAATCAAGAACGCTTTTCTGAATAAGCTTCAAATATTATTTTTGACATCTCAACATAGACGAAGAAGGATATGGAAGTCTAGGCATTTAGCTTCAAAGATGACAAATGTGGTTGAAATTAGCGTTAAATTGAAGTTAGCAGAAACCTTCACATTAACGATGGGAAATTCTTTCCAATATTTCACAATATTTTGAGGGTTTCCATAAGCGGAATACAACCCAGAATTTGTGAACTAAGATTAGGATACACTTGAAGTTTGTAATGATCGACGCCTGTTGACAACAATGAGGTAACCGATTTAAAAATGTCAAAGTAATTTAACATGCAGATCATAGCTACTCCTTTGTTGGATGGGCTGAAGGACGTTTGAAATTTAACCATTAAATAGATGAGTACAACGAGGAAGTGCGAAATGTTGAGTATTTGGCAACAGAAGGAATCAACATATGCTAAATTTTGATCTATGTAAATAAATATTTCATAGTATACAATATTTTGATCCCCTTAAATACAATAATACATGGGTAGGTACTAGGTACCTACATCTTTAAATGGATAATGCTATTGTTATACTGTTTTCGTCGCACGCTGTTACTATCACCACACGTGCTTTTGACCTTACCCTTGTTTAAGATAGTAATTTTCACCCACGAACCTTTCCAAGTACCTACCTGTGTAATTTGATATTTGAATAAGCATCTAGGCAATATTCTGCAGGTTACAATTACAAATACTGTTCACCTTGTCGATGAGCTTTTATTTTTTGCGTGGGATTCTAAATCCTGTATGTGGGGTAACTGTGAACCTCGCTCATATCGTCGGGGTGGTATTTAGTAGGAACATATATTGTGCTTTTACTTTTAGCATATCGTATAACTCAAACATATTTTTTGATGAATTATTTTTGTTAATGAAGTTATCAACATTTAAGTATTTAAAAATATATGATCCCCTTGTCATCATCGATTGTGTAATGATAAAAACAAGTATGGAACCAAAGTTCCTACCGACATCATTGAAATTATCTCCAAATCGAAGAAGAATGGGCCAAAACTTATTGGTATCTTGAAGACTACGGACAACGTAGGATTAGCTATATGAGACGAACTAAGAAATTTTATGATTTTATAAAGGTTCAGCATGATCAGGATAACGTCGAATGCTAGAATGTAATTCTTTGGCCCTTTAATATTGATGACTGGTATATTTTAGAAAACCAAGAACCTCTAGAAGTTGTGAGAGCGTTCTCTCGTCTTAATCATCTCTTTTTTCATGTTGATCTCTGAATGAAATGGACCGGTAGTGATCGCTAATTCCCGACAGACATATTTTCATTATATGCTTGAATAATCGAGCCATCTAACTGTTTCTAACTTTTCGAGAATAAACGTCTTAGAAGTCCGTTTAGTGAAACTGTAGTGACAGTCCACTACTCTACTTGAGCTCCCTCGGCAAGAGGTACAGGTAAGATTTTAAGGGTGACTTCCCATTTTAGAATTTTGGTCGCAGTGACCAGAAATATTACATGGGTAATGTGTTCAGTAATAGATGGATGCAAGACTTTTGTTCATTTTTTTGGTATTTAAGCGATCTTAAGTATTGCACAACTACAAAATAATAGCACACACTTTTCATTAAAGAAGTAGATTTTCTAGAAGTCGTTCCTTGGGGATAAAAGCAAAATTAAATTGCGAATGAAGATAGCAATCTCAATATTCTTTGAACAATATTTACAATCATTGTAAAACTTTCTCAATTATCGGGAAAATTTCTTTAGAGTTTGATCAAGTTCATAAACAGATCAGATCGTAGTGTGATCTGGTTTTCCTCTTTGTAATTGGGCGGATTTTCCTAATGGCTTTTCACTTGTATCGTTCACGCGCGATACCTGTCATCAGATTCACTTTGAAGGTGATGTATCGCGGTGTATTGGAATCGTTTTTATTTGATCAGAAAATCTATTCAACCTCATTTTCAAACCAGGTCTTTAGTAGGTGCATTTCCAGTAATTAATCTAGACCAGCTCATTGGAGGCCTGAAACACGAGACCATTCAGTATGTGTATGTATAGAATATTTAAATTTATTCAGTAATAAATAACTATGATATCACAACATATGTTCGTGATCAAATAAGAACAACATGTCTTATTCTCATTGAAGGCGATTGCCTCATTTCAATAACATCTGTACGTATTATTTATGATTTGTACAATTGTCTAAACGTACTTGAACATTACGCGGGGATGAGTAATACTATATATATAATAATAATGAACTTTGTATCAAGTTTGCGTACGTCTTGCTGTCGTGTTGGTAATTTCTTCGCTCTTGCGTTTTACAAATCCACATTACAAATCGCGATACGTTTACAATTTATGTGAATAAAGAGAAATTAATTCCTAATCAATATTTCTAAAAAAATGTGAGGTGGATTGATCTTTTGTTTTTTGAAGAAAAAAAACAATATCATCTGACGAGTGACTTTTTGGGAACTAAACTACGTTTGATGTTTCGAATAAATCTTGCAATGTTAATATACAAATTTGCCACCACAACTCCTGTAGAATGAATGATATGTACTATTCGCTTGAATATCAGGTAAACATACTACACGAAGAGATGACCGTATTGTAAAGTTCTTCTCCATTAAAAATGAATTTCGTTATTATTTATTAAAAGAAGACTACTTCAGTTAATGTTAGCTTTCAAACTAAGTTTATGGGTACTTTTTATTCGTGTTTGGTTATTCAACCACCTGCTACTTTTATCACGTTCCCATTTTACTGTTATTAATTATTCATTTTCGTTTATTGCATTTCTGATCAATACAAAACATATTACGTAGCTACCTGTTCCTTTCATTCTCTTGTTGTTCTGAGACCGACTAACGACTACGCTAATGGCCATTCTCTTTTGCATGTAAAAGTATTATATAACGAATAAACCACTTTACGAGACAGTGCAATTCCCATAACGAATAATTCATTGATTTTTTGCTATAACCTAACCTAGCCAAGGTAATTCTGAACCAGAACCAGTTTGGTTTCTGAAACAACTTCTTGATTTAGTACGTAACATATGAATTACGCAATGGTTGTTTTGTTTTTGTTTATCTAACGGTTAACACGTATACAAGAATCGTTTTGCTTTTAACCAATGTTTTATTTAAATTTAAATAATTCAACAAAACTAAAAAAATACTCCAAGGGTTAAAATTTCGATTTTATTTTTAGCTTAAAAATAGCAGATCATGAAAATTCGAGACGTTTATAAAACGATTCCATGGAGATTGTTTGGTCAATTCACAGGATTTAGTTCAGATCTACCATGATCCACTCCCAACATGTTCTATTTATTGCTCTACAGCATCTCGCCTGTAGTACTTGTCCAGTCCATCAGTCCACCAGGCCACTCCACGTTCCGTATGGCATCGCAGCATCGTGCTACAAATAGAGTTGTGACGTTCGTTGCACTTCCGCCGAGCTCTCCTTCCTCGCCTGTGACGTCGCGCGTCTCATGCACCGCTCCCGTCCCGAGCGCCGCGCTACACACTGCGCACCGGGCTGGACAGTGGGCTATATCGGGACACGCTGCGTCCGATGCACCTATTTATGGACGCCAAGCTGTGGCCATTTCGCCCTATCGTCAACTCTTACGAAATATCAACAGCGAATGCAGATAGCGGAAGAAATGTACTATGTTATGAAACGCATATATTGAGAAAAGATTCTCAATGCTGGATTATCAATATGGTCAAACAAGATACGGTAGAATACAACACATTATTAATAGTGGACAGATTAGAGGCCGGAACCGTCGGTAAGCATGTATGAGGAGATAGAAGTGTGGAAGAGGTGTCTACAAAAACGGAGAGTTAGATTTTAATGGCTCCAAATGTGTTTTCTCTTGAATATATATATAATCTTGCATTTTTGTCACGTCTTGGAGCGCATTGTCCATCTCCTCGTCTGATAGACATTTTCTGTGTCATTATGGCGTGTGTTTCTTGCGAGCTTCTAGTTTATCTTAGCGATTGGATGATAGTGGCATTTTTATACGCAACATGTAAAACAGTAAACGTTTCTTAGTAACATTTCAATACGTGTTGCGACGCCAACATCAGCTTCAATGGGTGTAATAACCATAAAACTGATTTTTTATATGAATATATTTGCAATAAAGACGAACGTTAAAATTGTTCCATTGATTTTTTCGCATCCCAATTCTAAATACATTTAGAATTTAGTGCAATTCGCATGAGGCGTTAGCTGGTAATATTGTTATTGTTTATTTTCTGAAGGAATATAGAACGTCAAAAGGCTATAACGAGCTCATATTATCATCTATTTGTAAGTATATATCTAAAAACAAATAATAATATAATAATAATTAATAATTAATAATTGTTACTATCAATAATGATACAATTTTATAATACCAAATAATAATTAATATTTATTATTAATATATAATACATAAATATATAATACAATATTCTATCCGCCTCCGCATGTTAATAATTAGCGCCTTGGCTACCGAGCTGGAGGTCCCAAGTTCGATTTCAAGGGGGGTCTCAATTTGTAAGTGATTTCTCACTCTAAAATTGATGAAATATCACCCTATGGTCGTCTTGCCTTCGCGTAATTAAATATCCCTATCTTCGTCGATGCGTCGGTGATAATAAGGTATAGAAGAAGCGAGATATATAAGTTCTCTAATAACTTGACATCGCACCCGCCTACAGTTCACCCATTAAATGTTTGCACAAAATATAATTAAAACCAACCCACATCTATAAATTCAACAGTCAATGTTTAAATAAGGAAGATGTTGATTAATTGCTTACTTTTCGAGCGGCAACACCGACATCGCGACACGTTGATGTTAAAATATCCACGGCTGTGTTGTTTTATATGTTTAGTTGCATTCTCGTACACCAAACAACTATGTAAATTCAATTTTGAATATTTCATACCACGTCAGTGAAATATTCACTTTCAAAACATTTTTTTTTATTATTCGACACTGAAAAGAACCAGTTGGCACGAACGGAAATTTATGCAATGTTCTTTTGAGTTCTTATTTATTTTTTTATTAACGAATAAATTAAATAAAAATCACACTCTGACGACTCGCCAATATTCGTATTACATCACTTGGAAAAATATCCATCTACCAGTTTAAGAAAAATATCCATCTACCAAAATATTAGTTTTGTAGATATGAAAAGCTGAGATAAGCATTATCGACGAAATTAAGAAAGTTTCAAGCTGAGATGATTCAGGCATGTGGAAGTATGTGTGAGGTGATAATGAACGAGAGGAGGTTCCAATTTAAGCCTTTCTAGATGTTAAAGATGTTAAAAATATGTATCTAGATATCTATATCGTATTTATTTATTGATTTGGCGTTTAATTTGTAGAACTCCATTTTAATTTATGTATTAATTTAAAATCAAACACATTTTTTGAATCTACTAAGTTTGTCTACGAATGTTCTACGAATGTCATTCGTTTGATAATGCCCTAACAAGGCGAAACCATTGTCACAATAATAATTTTTTATGTGTTTTTGTTAATAAAATACAACTTAGTAGACTCAAAAAATCTGCGTTTGATTTTAAATTAATACATAATTCTATATCGTAATTTATTGTCAGAATTAAATCTCGCAGAGTATTAACATAACTAAAATTATCTACAAATGCCTAACTACAAAGTTAATATGACTTTTAAATATTTATTAAAAAACATATTAACAATTAATAAATACATACATAAATAATGAATAGAATTTCTTAAGGTATCTCTAAGATATCTATCTCTTTATGATGTTTCTACACTTGGTATGTAATAAACGAGCAGAAGTTTTATTTATACATATAAATATGAACAGATATATTTTCAGAATCTGCAAATAGAGTTATTCTGTTGATCGATGGGATAACAAACGTGAAGTCCTGATGGCCTTCATTATAACGTAACCATATTTCGCGATACTTATAATAATATACCAGGTATTCCATCCATCCTCTAGAATTGCGACGCATGCGTGTTTTTCTTTTTAATAAAGATCATTATACGCACGCGATCCTACCGCCACTGTTATTCGATCTTTCATTTATAGGCCGTTATATGTATGACGTCACAAATAAAAACTTTTTCTCCTTCGGCAGGTTCGATCAGCCAGAAGCTAGAACGACGGATCACCGAACGCTGTACCCATCGCCACAATGTATTCGCGTGATTCCGCATTATTGCGAAAAAATTAACCTTTAACCGGTGAAGGCGATATTTTATCATATAAAAAAAGCTATTTTTAAAATGATGACATATCACGCCATCGTAACACACTTGTTGTGTATAAAACTAGTACCGAAATATTTTAGGAAGTCACTACGAAGGAAAGTGTACAAACTTCTAAACCATTATGTATATCATTAAATAAGAAGCCTCGATTACATGTCTCTTTCTTCTTTTTCCATGTTCGCTCCCTAGGTGGAGCATATGGCCAACACGAGTCGTCTCCAAGTCACTCTGTCACGCGCCATCTCCTTGGCTTCCTCCCAGGTCAGTCCGGCGTCTCGAAGTTCCGCTGAGTATAGTCGGTGAATGGTCGTCAGCGGCCTTCCGGGGCGCCGGAATCCTCGGGGTTGGAAGAAGAGACATGAGGGGTTGATGCCCTCAGGTGGCATTCTAAGGACATGTCCCAACCATGTCCACCTTCTTCTCTTCAGGACTTCCAGTATGAGGGGCTGTTGAGTTCTTCTCCTCACATCATCATTCCTGACGAAGTCATACCACTTTATACCCAGTATTCGCCTCAGGCATCTATTTTCAAAACTTGCTAGTTTCTTGCTTTGAGCTTTGGTGAGGTGCCACGACTCACATCCGTACAGCAACACTGTTAGGATGCAGGCGTTAAAGAGACGACACTTGGTTTTTGTCGAGTAAAGCAGTGAGTCCCAGACATTGCGCATTTTATTGAATATGGCTCCTGCCATTCCGAGCCGTACATTCAGTTCCTTCTGGACACTACCATCCTCCACCATGAGTGTTCCAAGGTATCTGAAGGTGTCGACTCGAACGAGCGCTCGTCCCTCACAAGTAAGATGTTGATCTCGGTCCGGACAGGCTGAGTTGCACATGACATTGGTCTTTTTGGCGTTCACTCTTAGGCCTAACCGAGCGGAGTTTATTTGGAGGGAGTCGATTACATGTAATGATGTAAAACTAATTAGTAGACTGTCCCCGTCCAACTCTGGGTTGGCTGTGGCTTCTCAGTTCAACTAAGTAATTGCTGGATCGAAGGGGTTTAAATTTTCCAGCTTGCATTTTTTTTCTTTAGTATTTCTTAAAATACGAATTTCTTGTTACATAGTGTTGTTGTATTTATTTTGTACATCATATTAACTCACCTGCTCTGGCGTTCCCGTGTGATTGGTGCATTTTTTGGACTTAATACCTTATGAATACCTAAATTCTTATTATTTTAATTTTTCATAAAAATCCTCTAAATTCATGATTGTCATTCCTTCGACCATATCAATCATCGAAAATGGAAACAAAACATTTTGATCTTCTGTTGTTCCTGTACAAAAACGGGTTACAAATTAGGCCAGTTCACCACGCGAAGAATTTCGTAGAACGTCATCCCGTTTTCCCGAGATACGTGACTGCCGGGATAAAACTGGATGTTTCTCGCAAACATACTCGCGAGTATTACTTTAAAGTAAATGGACAAGTCCGCGCCTTGACAGATTCACTTGTCCTTGACAACTCTTGAATTGTAAATACCCACTATGCTATGCATACTAACTAAGTTTAAACAGACAAAATTTTCATTGACGTCATTCGCATTTTTTTATTATGATACTTGTGTATTGTATCATACATAATGCTATGTTGTTCGCCACCAAACGTTATGTCATCACTTCTTGTCTTCGTCGTCCGTGATTGGTATTTATTCGTTATTTATCTCGCTACCAACTTTTGTTTTTACTGAAAACATATACAGTATATTTTATACCTGTAAAATCATAATCAATTATTTTTCATCTTTGTTAGCTTGTTTCTTGTTTAATTTGCTGTGGTACAAAATCAAAAGTACATTTTTTAACCTTTTTTCTAACACCTTTTACTTGAGATACTTGTCGATTTTAATTATTTATTTGCTTTTTATTAGTATATATTATATAAATATTTGGTATTTTGGTTGTGTTTTTATATTATATATTATATACACATTTACACGACGTCTGTGATTCGTCGGCGATTCTATGAAACCTATTTATTATGCAGAAAAAACAAAATTTTACATTGGATTCGAAACTTACCAATGTGCTGCTGTTATAATTGCATTTATTTGGTGTTAATTTATTGTATTTTTTTTCATTGGAGTAAGAATCACATTCCGCATAGTATTAGAACTAAAAATGATACTTTAGCACTTCTACAATGAAAGGTTGTCGGTAAAAAGCATTAGACATTTAGGAAAGTATGTGGATAGTTGCGAAAACCAGATAAACTTTATACCGAAGGAGACTAATGGGTAGCAATTCACTTACCTGCATTGCAAAATACACCCGACATGCGATCGTGGTAAAGTGCATTCGGCATGTATAATTAATTATACCTGCATTCGATCATGTACAATATGTAGCTACTTTTTGCACGACCGACCGACGTAAGTTGGATTCATATCATTAGTTGCTATAGTTACATTTTACAATGTATATAATTTTGGTTTATTTTTAGCCCAAATACAAAAACAATGCTGTAGTTGTAGAATAACTGACCGAAACAGAAACAAACTGAAGAAGTTTGCATTTGTGGGTAGTATTTTTAGCCGTCATGATCTAAAAATGCAAGAAGCGAAGATCGATCAGAGAACATTTCACGATGGGTCGAGTGATTATTTATTTGTTGTTGAGATCTGGCACGACGCGTGACGTGGCGGTAAAGGCGCGAAGTTCAGTCGTGTTGCTCGAGTCAGGAATGCGCGATTAGCCAACACAGTTTGCCGTGAGCGGAGCGATGGCGATGGCGACGTGGCCGTCTAAAGCGCTTCGTTCATTTCGCCATAGGTCAACAACTTGTCTAACTGGCTAGGAACTCGGAACACCGACTCGATGCGGAATGGCCGAGTATTTAGTATATAACGTTTATACAACCGATAAGAGAGATACTTTCTTGGCGGGCAATTCCGTTTTCTTGTTTTTGCTCGATGCAAATGCAAATGGCGGCAATTGTTTTACTGTTAGATGTTAGTAGCACACCGTGGTTATGCGGCGAGTTAGTTTAATTCACAGTTAATTGTGAAAGTTCGTAGACTAACCGGAGCTAGACTCTGGGCTGCCATCTGCAACAGCTTTGTGACGTCGGATCATAGAAAACCCGTCAAATTCCAGTTTACAGGTTCAGTTCATACATTCACCGTCGTACAATTCTAGCAGAGTCAATAATTATTATGCCAGCTAGTTTGCATTTCGCAGTATATTACCCACTGGAGATAAACGGAACTTCGTGTTTGCTGTTTGCATGTCTATCAGATGTGGGTAATTGGAGACTCGCTGGCATTATACACTACATTCCTGACTGTCAACGTTGTACGAGTATTCCATTATGACGGTAATGATATTCTTTTTGATCTCGGAAAGTGTTCTCTTCGATTTCCGCTAGAAAATCTACACTGACATTCCTAAATCATTGCGATTTTGAGTTATGAAATTACTTCGGTCCTAGAAATAATAAATATTGCATAAGAGCATTTAAAGTATTCTATCTGAATGGTATCGTTTTAAATCAAGAATCAAGTATTTGGACAAAGGGCCATACGCTACCGAACATTAACACCAAATAATATTCATTTTGCTAAATTTTACAACATCGAGAGTTAAAAGACCTATATTCGTCTTCTTCTAATAGTACTCTTGACCTTAATCCTCGATGACTCTGGACTCACGACTTCTTCCTTACTCCCACGTTTTACTTCCCTCATGTTTTGCATCAAAATAACCCGGAGAATATAATACCAGTTGCGTCCTTACATGATCAAGATATCGAACGTTTCATTTCTTTGTGATAGTCACTCTTTCCTCACTCAGATGGGTGAGGAAAATGCGTGTTCAGATGAAAACCCGAAAACCTGTGTTCATTCTAACTTGATATATCCCTTCTTATTCTTCAATTTCTCGGTTAAGACCGGTTGGCTCGCTACGTCTTCAGACGATGATGCCTCCTGCGACGTGGATTCCCATCTACCCATCAATCACCGGCGGCGGTCAAAAGGTTTGAGATGCGTGACAAATTTTGCGAGACTTTCATAGACCATTTTTTCTTTGTGTGCATGCCAGTTGGTTTTTCTTTCTCACTCCCATCTTACCATGTCTTGCACTCTACAAGCTCATGTATGCCTTTTAATTTCGGTCAATTTTCTCTGTAACTCTCGGTTCTCTTGAATTTGATATTCCGAATATCCATAATTAGACATCCCGAGAGACATCACATTCTGTGTTCTTTACTTGGCCTTTGATCTCATTTTGAAGGTCCTGTCCTGGGTTTAATTTATAAAAAGGCTAAGATAACTTGAAATCGCTCGCACCCTCTTGTGAGCCAGTCATTTTGATAAATTCATTCAAAGCGTACATCATTCCCGCATGTATTACTTTGATTAACATTGCTCTAGATCTAGAGTCGAACTGTGATTCTGATACCACGCGGCTGATGATGATTTGTTGTACGCTGTGCACATTCAGTGGTCCAGTGAATGCTCGAGTGCGCCTCGCGGCTCGCGGCACCGCGTCATCGACTCGAGTTATTAATAACCAGCGAACAGCACCGATCACGTGACATTACTCAACATATTATTATTTACATACGATATGTACATAACTATATTTCTCACATACGTAAGAAAGTGGAGTGTTGAATGTTTGCAGCGTACATTAAGTTGAGACTCTCTAAAATATATTGCGTAAGTTTGTGAAGTTCCTCGGTATCTACTTTTAAATCTAACTGATCGATACCCAAAACTAACCGGGAAATTTATGGAGAGAGGGAATAGCAAGTTATCGTTCCCTTCTGAAAATGGTATCATCTTGGATGCTTCCAGTGTCACTGAGACGCACGTTTCCTATTTGCAAGCTGTTTTCATCGCGTGGCTATGTCTACTTACAAAAAGACAACAGCTTGCTTCTTTTACGAGGTATCAGGCTCCCGCCGGCGCCGCCCAGGACGTCCACTGCTGACAATTTGTCGCCTGTTCAAGTCTGAACTTCGGAACGCAAGAGAGCCGGAAGCCGACAGAAGAGTTTGGAGGCAGTTTGCGAACTCCATATACGGAGCGGACATAGATGGATGAAATGAATGAATGACTTTGACAAAAAGGTCACTAGGAATTTTGGAATATCTCATGGGATTTTAACAAAAATTCTACCCCCCATGTCCGACGGAATATACAAGAATGGTCTGATTTTCAACACCTCTACTACCTACCCGGATTAAAAACTCTATGCACACCACTCGATAAATAAATGATATTATCAAATTTACTTTGAAATATTTAAATGTAAATATTTACTTTCAACATTTAGATAATAAATAAACAGTACGTAGTAAATTTATTTGCCATTATACTCGAGAAAAGAACAACTCGAGTACAAAACAAATGCGAGTCAATGGCCTATAAATTGAATTTCCTTATTGCACAAAGACATGGTTCACAAGTGCATTACTACATCGCTTCCTGAAACAATAACGTGTTATTTGAAGAATAGTATCGTTAAATAATCGCAGGTTCATAGTCACGGCTGTTGGAAGTTCAGAACGAGGGCTATTCTGGCGAATCTACTACAAAACGTTCTCAACTACAGCGCCTTATGCACTGATGGTGCATAAGGCGCTGCAGTTAGTTGACATGGGTTATAGAGGATATAAATAACTTTATATTATAATTCAGTGATAAGTTACTTATTTAGTACTTTATGAATGGTAAAAATAATATTATTGTATTTTTGAACAACCATATTTTAGTGGTTAACGCATTTGACTAACGCAAAGTCCTGGGTTCGATTCCTGGGGGGTTAAAATTTATAGAAATGATTTTTTTTTATTAAAATATTTATTTTATATTACTCTGAATGCAAGACTGATCACCTTCACTTAATCACCGATCAATATAATACTGCATCGGTGCGATGTAGTGTCCTATGAACTGTTGTGTACTGCAAAGGGTTAAATGCAGAAAACTTGCATGACAAAACTATAAATGTGCGAATTACGTTTTTTTTAAATAATTTGTTGATTTAAGACGCGTGGCGTCACACGTTGACATTACGCGTTGGACCAATCCTATAGTTACCAAATTAGTTACTTAATGGTTAATATGGCCTAAGTTCATATTAACCATTAAGTAACTAATTTTATACCGAAGTTTTTTTGGTTTGGCAGCATCGCGCGAATCAATCCAACACTTGCGCGAGTCATATCTGTATTGTATTAACCCGTTGATATTTGATTACCGAATGAATCGTTCGCCGAATCGAATGAGAACATTCAACTCTCTTTTAATTACGGAAGTACAGTTATGATTCAACTCGAATGTCAATCAAAACTTTCCCAGACTCCGAGCGGCTCCGGAGCGCGCTTCTCGTCGCTGTCTACAATTCGGCGCACAAACAATTCTTTATTTTGAAATCGTGATATCCATTTTAGTTTTGTTTGGCTCGGCCGGCTGGTTAGATGCGAGTATGTATGTTGGTTGGGTTTATACTGAATGCGCTGACGTTATACTCGGAGCAGCAGCAGCAGCCGAGAGAGGAGGCGGAGTGCATTGTACTGAACTTTACTGGAGAGAGTTAACCCGGGCAGGCTTCAGCAAATTCTCGACATATCGCTCACTCCTTTCAAGAATAAATAAATAAAAATAAAATAAATAAAATAAAATAAAAATTCAGGAGGACGTTTTTAAAGTTTTAAAATATAATGCAATATATTAAAAATAAATATCAAGTCACTTATTGAACTTTTTACTGTGCAATACACCTTTTTAGGTAAAACCTGAAGGTTTTTTCTCTATTTGAAAAATATAAAGTATATTTAAAAAAAAAATTATCCCCTGTAGCAGATAAATATTAAGTTAAAAATATGCCTCTTTTGCTGGAATATAGTACATTTTTTGGGCATTCCGAAAACATGTACAACTGAAAATTGACGATTTTTGATTTATGACGTTCTTGAAAGAAGTGAGCGATATGTTTATTTTTTGTTAACTACTAAATTGCACTTATTTAAAAGATGCGATTTATATATATGAGTTTTTGAATTCGGACGAAAAATAACTTAAGTATTTTTTACCCACAATCTAACGATCATTAATTTAATAAAAAAAAACAAAGTTTTTTAAGAACAAACGCAATGTAGTACTTTCATGTGTTTCTATTGTCTTATGAGTGATATGTAATTTTTTTTTCATGAAATAATTTGAAACGTATGATAAAGTAGCACTTGAAATTTTAACTGTGGTAATCTAGTTTTTTATGCATTTATCGGATCTAATTTTACAGATATACATATGACTCCATTCCTAAAAAAAACAGTTTTTGATAGTAAAAATAAATACAGTCAATGATATTTAAATTGGTAAAGCGTTAAGTATAATATAGCTACTTTATTTGTTTTGGGATTGTTAATTTGAATGTTATATTTCAAGAATCACATATTATACTTAAAATGTTAGCGTTGTTATAAGAACTAGAGACTGCATTGTAGAATTTTCTAAAAGTCTCCAAATTTTATTTTCCGATGTACAGAATGTTCATAATTTGAGAACTGTCTGAATGCCTAAAAAGAGAAAAGATTACAACAACAGTCGGAGTGAACTAACTCCATCATGAGAGGTAACACGTTGTTAAAAGTCATCAACCTAATATCATCTAAAAAATAAACATTTCTCAAGGTGAATTGTGGAGTACTTTTTTGCATTTATTCTTAATGTTTCGTTTTTATATTTATTGACGAATCTACATTATTACTTGTTACAAGACATATTACAATATGTATAATGTTTTCCTCATCCCCTCCCAACGATGTCGGCGTGATGCTAACTGATCGATTATTAAATGCAGACAATGCGACCAGTCCTGCGCTCCAGATTCTTGGATAGATCCGAGACTCCGAGTCCCAGAGGACTGGAATATATTTGATGGGATACAGATGACGGTAATAAAAGAGGTCGGCGAGAAAGATGTTACTACTAATGGAAAGAAAATATAGAAGGAAAACAGAATAGCAGATATGACTAGGGCACTCTGGTTTACATACTGGTACTGGCGTAAGCTAATATGTAAGAATTGATGCGTTGTATTATATCAATCTTTACACAAGCTTTTGTCTAGGTACTGTTAGTATATTCATTCAAGTCTTAACAATAAATTTTCCCGATATAAATTGATCAAATTTCATTTCAAATATTTTATCGCCGTGTCTTTAAAAAGGGGGGGAACATTCAAATAATGTATTAGGTACTTAAATCACCTGTTTCCGCGTGAAATGAATGGACATGCAACTGCTCGGTGCTCGGTTCTCGGTTGCGAACAACTGTTAACTCTAAGAAAAGGGGACAGCGTTGGCAGAACACGCCAAACTGGTCTCAAACACGCAACAGTAAAAACAACCGTCGAAGTAAAAACCGAAACCGCCAGGGCTTCAGATCACGCGGATTAATGTACGACTGGGCGAACTGAGAACCCACCAGAAACGAGTATCATACGAGTAAATATAAAGTACAAAATTCCAACAAGCTACAGTCAGCCGTGTACTCGTACCTCGTACCTACTCCAAGCACTTCGTGGCATGTTAGGTCAAGGCGAGACATTCTCTACTCAATAGCCCGACGACTTTTTTCTTTCTTCCCATCGAGGTACTCTGTACTCACGATTCTTCTTATAGGCACTCGGAGAATTAGTAACTCCGAGTTCCAACGTATCATTATTCCCTTTGTTCCTATCAATATGTTTTATATAAATTTAAATAACAGGAGATCTAAATCCACTTTGGTAGACTTGACACATTTGCCGAACTATTTCTTTAAATAGTCTGATATTTAATGAATAATAAATCTGATGCAAAAATAGGAAAGGACTATTTTAAATAGATAATTTTAAGCCGGGCATTCGTTTGAAATTATCAAAGTTCTTTGAAAGCAGATGTACAAGCGTTTCTACGTTTACTCTTCACAAATTTTGGACTAATCGCCCCCATTTAACTACGAATTTATTAATGACTTTTGATTGTGGTTCTTTTTATTATGAGTACATAATACTTTAAGTGTATTTTTTTATATTAACGTTTAAACTAATAACTAAGTGGGTACAGCAAAAGAAAATTCACGTGATTTTTTTAATCTTTTCATTCATCAGTTGACAATTTTAAACTTACGATAAAACATTATTACATTGTTGTATAAATTTATGAATTATAATTTAGGTGTTTTTTTAATCGTTATCCAAATTTTGAATTGAATTATTATTGTTCACTAACCCAAATTAGAATTGAAAATATTCCTATCAAACAACTAAATGCGTAGCAGTAACTAACGGCATTAAGAATATAAAAATAAATAGTTAAAACTTGTGAGAAATTTCCACCAATTCACATGTCATAACTCTTATGAAGCATAGCTCCTCGTGTCTATAATGTCAACTATCTATTTACTTTAAGTGTTATAATATATTCGCGAATGCGAAGCGGGTCGCCGGTTGTCATATGATGTTGCCAAGTTCAATTAACAACTTATCTTATTCAGAAATCGCGCAGTTTTGCAATGTGGTACGTCAATACTATTGAGGGTCTATCGCTAATTTTATTTTTCAACTGCCAGGTTTCGGCTTTAAAACCTTTTAATGAAAGGAATCCACCTCTCATGGCCGAATTCACAAATCCTCTTAATCTTCGAAAAAGAAATTGGGCTGAAACTCACCCTCTTCCCTCGCAATCAATTTAAACGCGACCCGTTACGTCACGTTTCATTAAATTTCCTTCCAAAATAAGTACAAATTAGGAGTAACTATATTTCTAGCAGTTTGTCTACACTTTCGTTCAAGAAACATCACTTTGACCGTTGCTTTTTGTTATTGTGGAAATAATTGATATTTTTCGATTCCTGACCAATATTTATATTTAATGAAAAATATTGTTTTACTCTTTCTTTTAATATTTATATTTAACATTTTAATATTTTTTTATAATAATTTAAAACACTTTAATGGAAATATACCATCAATATCGTTCAACGTCTATCTTATCTAATCTTGTATGAAACCATTGATTACTGTTTTTTTTTTTGGTTAATACAAAACTATGCTTGTGGGCGCTATCTGCTTTTGGAGACTCGGGAGGAGCTACCGTCAAAAACAGTGAAAATGCGGACACTGACCCTGTATTCAGTTCTACGCACTAGGCCTCATCAAAGGTGAAGAAGAATATGGAAGTCTGGGCATTTACGGGGCTGACGACGAGGCTGGTTTAAGTGATCACTTTATACAAGGTTTAACCTTCACAAATTCTACCCATTATTGACAACGACACTACTCAAATTCTTGGAAGTTCTATATATATATGAACCAATTTAGAAACCTTGTTCTTGAATTTTCTTCTTCGTCTTTGATGAGTTATCAAAAAATAATATGACAAAATAACTCCCATAATTGGAAATAATCCAGAATTGTGAACAAGTATTTGGACACACTCAAAATGTTATTTTTCATGATACCCAAATCTCAGTTGCTCTGCGTGCCCAGTGCGGAGGGATGTAGTGAGTGAAATATAAAACGAATTATCATTAGACATAGGTAGGTGGTTGGTAGCTAGTACTGTATGTAGTACATTAGTGGCGTGTATACTGTATTTATAGCCGTGGCGTGCAGTTTGGCATTTCACGCGAGCTCCGTGGTTCGGTGCTCGGTGCTCGGTGCTCGGTCACAGTTGTTGGGTAGCGTCGGTCGAGCGACTGTTTCAGTCCGTTTTGCAACGCGATGAAGAGTGAAGAGTGCCGAGTGGATGGCTCCTGCCTCCTGCCTCCTGCCTCCCGCCTCCTGCCGGCCGCAGACGGCACAACATGCCGAAAGGGGCAAGGCCATTTTCGTGTTCAGTCAGCGGTGACTAATTTCCGTCCGTTGATTCCACTCGCACTCGTGACGTCTCCGCTTGCCAAACTGCAATGAACTTGTTTTGTCATTCTACTTTACGTAATTTGGCCGCTATTGTACCTACCGAGGAGCGTCGACATTTGGCTTTATAACACCGCGAAGCTTACTCCAACCTTTATCGTTGTAACTGACGCCACTGCCATTCCAAACATCCTTCATCTTCTTCGGCTTCTTTGTCTTCTTCATTTCTTTCTTCTTCGAGAAGATCAAAGATGAAGATGTGCCCTGTCTGGTTCCCTGGACATTGATTTTCTTGCAGATAACTGGCACTCTTCAAACCGATTTGTCAGTTCGGCTCATCGTCCTACGGTCTTAATATACTCGTATATAGTAATGTTATCTAGGGAATCTACAGTTTTTTGGGATCCAAAAGCTATTCAATAAATTCTTTCTTAATTAACAAAAAACAACAATTTCTGTTAAATCTCATATCGCAATCAAGTTTTTACACAAAGAAAATATAGAGAACTATTAAACATTATCGTTACATCCACAAAAAAGATACTGAATGCCAGAAAAATATACATACCAAATTGAAAAATATTATGGAAAAACCCGCGATTACGCCTACTGAAACCTGAATTCTGATTGAATGAAATTAATGCTATAAAAACATAATTTTACAATTGCTTTGACCTTCGTAACAGCAACAACAATCAAATAACATCTTTTATGAACGTGTTTAATGGCGATAATAAAATAAGAAGCTTTTATACAAATACATCTTTTTTAAATATTATGTTCAAGCAATGGATATGAATGTGTGTACCCTTATGGATTAGTGTACATATAAGACTAATACTCACATGAAAAAGCGAACGTTAAAAAGTAAAATACATATAATAGTATGTCACTATAATTACTAGAATGTTGAAAATAATACATTGAGCTTAATGATTAAATCGCACTAACTTTGCTAACTGGCAACATTGTACGTATTGGGCACCTTTCCTTAAGTTGGTATGTATGGTATCGACGCTAGGAATTTACGTGAAATAACCCGACCTATCTAATCCTATTCATATTTGTGACTAACCGCAAAAAATAAAGTTCTTATTTTTTGTAATTACATGGGTTATTTATTTATCAGTTTATAAAGTTATTCAACGAGGTGTTTTGACGAGGTATCGTTATTTCATAGTATCGTCATTAGTCGTAGATATGATACCTCTGTCAGGCGACGATAAGACTCGCCTGTTACGTTTGCATAATAATTATATATGTATAATGAATAATAATGTCTACTTCCACCGGAACAGGGAACAGGCCACGTTCGGAGGTTGCCGTGTTCGTGTTGCCGAGCCATGAGCCGCGGGCCGCAGCCATCCTATTCACAACTCACGACACGGTACTCGCACTTGCGCCTACTCCTACTCGTATAATACCGACTCGCCGAGTTGCCGAGTTCCTTGTGGCCGGCGTTGCCGCGTCTAAAAATAAGCGTAGTATTAAAAGAATACGAGACTTTTTACGAGACATTCGTATGCAGGGGCCTCTCGCACTTACGTCATCGGCAGCCGCCGTGCTGCCATTCCGACAGCCGACAGCCGACAGCCAGCAGTCGAGCGGTTGCAGCTCGCTCGTGCATAATGTATTTATGGCTTCTTACTGTTACCGGCACATTTGAAAGTAAAATGCCGGACGCTCGATAGTCTCCAGTTTAGTGTTACGAGGGTATTAACATTTGGGCGTCCCGCCGCGCGCCGTTTCATTTACCCGCCTTAGCAAACCTTTCAAGTGCTCGTGGAGTATTATACCGTAACACTCGTCGACTGATATGGTACCTGTCAAAAGTATAACGAAAGTACATCAAGTACTTTTACACGGAAAACTTGTTTTTCTTCCCTCGCGAATTGCCGAAACCCGAAGCGAATCCAAGCACGGATACTTCTGACCTCTTGTAATGCTGGTTCCGAATACTTATACTGTATCAAACTTTTTAGCGCTCTCAGACGGCTCGGTCGATTAAAATAAGTAGGGAGTTTTCCATTTCCATGTAGGAATTCAAAATATCTTGGGGCTGTTCAAGTTTTCCACATTTAAATATTTTATATTAGTCAATGTGTTTCCCAATTGGTTTTACACTACAATACCTACACTAGTAATTACTACGTTAAATATTGTGTGTTGAAGAAAAACGCAGAAGGAGACGTGAAATGCAGAAAGTAATATCTACCTTTCTTCAGCATTATTTACCGTCAGTGGTGCCGTATGTGAAGGCGCTCAGGGTGACATCAGGTGCCACTACCGCTTTATGAAAATTGGGGTGCAATTTGGGTAAGAAACGGAGAAAAATCCAATCCGGATTGCATACCCTTATTAGTACATACGATATAAATTCGCGTACCAGTTCCCCGAGGAAAATAAAATAACCTTTTAATTAAAATAATAACTGTAGAACGAAAAAAACTCGCCGTGAAGAATTGTTTATAATTTTATATCACCCACTAAGGATTCCAGAAGATCTCCGGCATAATATAAATCAAAATGGAAATTCCATCGGCCGACGGATGAAACAAGAAAGCGACACCCATCCACAAGCGAGAGCTGCATTCTAATGAATGGCCATCGCACATATCGCTCACTCCTTTCAAGAACGTCATAAATCAAAAATCGTCAATTTTCAGTTGTGCATGTTTTTGGAATGCCCAGAAAATGTACTATATCCCAGCAAAAGCGGCATATTTTTAACCTAATATTTACCCGCTACAGAGCAGAAAGTGTTGTTTTTGCATTTTGAAGAAAAAGTATTGTTTAATAATTTTTTTTAATATATTAAATATTTTTCAAATGGAGAAAAAACCTTCAAGTTTTACCTAAACAGATCTGTTGCACAGTAAAAAGTTCAATAAGTGGCTTGATATTTATTTTCAATACATTGTATTATATTTTAAAACTTTAAAAACGTTCTGCTGAAAAATCAAGTTTTTTGATTTATGACGTTCTTGAAAGGAGTGAGCGATATTCATGACGCCACGAGGCAAACGCGAGATGAATTCTAATGCCCACTAAACATTATTAATAAATGTGCATGCACTCCGCTGCACCGCCATTTTAGTGACTATCACCATCATCTTCAAACCCTTATCCGCACAACAATGGTGCATAGGGCACTGCATCATATAAACGCAGGGTTATCTTGATCTTTAACACACGAAGGAAAGGTGACCAGCCCCCCGCTTCAGGTCCAGGGTGATTTTGAATAAATATTGAGAGTAAAAAAATCACTTATATTTATAAGACTCCCCCCCAGGGAATCGAACCCGAGATCTCCAGAACGGTAGCCGAGCGTGCTGAATATTACACTACGGAGGCGGTAATTTGAAACAATTAGGTACTATTCCTAGTTTAGTATTTTTGTGCATTTTATTGAAACACACTTTTTCCAAATTGTCACATTATCAGAACCACGGGTTGTTTGAAATTTTTAACTTTCTACGGATTTTCTCTGCGACCTACATGTCTCCGAAGGGAAGGATAGAGAAATTTGACAAACCCAAGGTTGCAGCGAGGTCAATATCCGACCGCCATGAATCATGAGTAATACGATTTAAAAAAATAAAGAAAAGCTACTGGTCCCTGAGAAGGTAATAATACAATCTCAAAAGCGGTATGTTTACTTCTTATATTAAACCCTTCAGCTAGGTGGAGACATTACCAGGCATTAACAGCATCTAGTAAAAAAATTACGAGGTTCTTCAATGTCATAAGTAATAAGTATCAAGATATTAAAATATTTCGCTGCACACTGGATTAACTTTTAGTTTTTTGGCACCTGACACTGTTGTCCGTCATAATTTTTGTTTACTCAAAATAAATGTTGTTCATACTCCCATCTATTTTTCAATTGAGGCAAACTGTTTTTAAGTTGCACGATTATTATTTTCACTTTTAAATCCGAATCCAATATCGAGAGAGCTGTGGTACTCGATCGAACTAACTGTAATTAAAGCGTACCTACCTGAACCTGTTTTAAACTAATATTATTCAACAGTTTCATAACTGTACATGAACATACATCATATGTATGACGTATTAACGTATTACTAACCATTTGTGTTTCAATCAATTCGAATGTAAAATTGAAATCCTCCAGTTATGTATTGTAGTTACCTACATTCACGCATTCTCTATACTAACAGGAACTGTTGTACCTACTATGTCTGCATCTTTTTTACTTTATTATTTTCCATCTGATCTGGGCATTTGTGAAGTGTTTTTCACCATAATTCTATCCAACGTATGGTAATTGGGTTGGGGTAATCTTAGTGTTTACATTTTTTTTAAATGTTATTGGTCAAAAATTATTAAATTAAGTCATAACAGGTTTCGCGTTGAAGCTAGAAGAACGAGTTTAAGATAATATTAGTCACGTAGCCCGCTTTCCTAGTCGCTGGTGGTGCTTGCGATGGAATAATGCATGCATCTTCTCGATTTATCTTCCTGTCTTTCAGTTTATGGACTTGAGATGGCCACTTCCCAAACTTTAGTTAAAATGTATTTAGTTGACTCTATACAATCAAGAACCAAACATACTTACTTTCTCGTTTTTATGAGGTGCAAAAGAGATTGGAACTACGACAGAAAACTGCAGTCGTGGATTAAAATTGACTGGTCTTTTTTATCTCAATTTTATTTATTTAAAGCATTATTACTACTTATTATGTTAGAATGGTTTTCATTCCAACGCGCACAGTTCGCTGCTATACCTTGTTCGAACTGAATGCTTTAGTTCTATGAACTAGGTTCCTTTCACAGCCATTCGAATGTGAATCGAATTAATGCGTTGTTCGTATGCCACACACCGCACATAACCCGCAATATGCTATGTACTCGTTTGAAATGGAGTGTATACGTATAATATACGCTACAAACACGATCACATAGGTCGCGTACAAATTTACGAACACGCCCGAATAGCGGTCATTTTGAGGTTTTCCAATCACTTTGGCTGATGCAAATCGAAGAGTCGAGAAAGTGGACAAGAAATAGATAGCCATAGGAGATGCTGACAGGTGTATAAAGCTATTAGATCGACGCTTTCGGGGTGGGCCAAGAAGATACTGTATCTGGAAAGCGGCCTAGATGTCGAATGGGGACAATGTCGTATAACGTATAAATAGAGCAGTTTCTCGTCTCGTGTACCGGTACGTTCCATCGTATCGGTCTGGAGTCTGCACTATCGTTTATCGTATGTCAGCTCTGTAAGCGACCGTGGTAATCCTATTATCCACCGTATCGTGAGTGAGGATTACATTACAAATAAGGATAAGATAAGGTTTTATTTGTACAAGTTGTCGGTAATGGCCGCACCTAGTCACACCCGCCGATACATAAAATTATCTCGAACTCACGTCGACTGGCAATTTACTTCAAAAAATCTGCTGAAACAAAAAAATATACGCATGATCTGACAAAATGTCATACATGTACTTTAATGTGACCTGCGTGCACCTTTGATATGTTACTTTTTATCGTCATAGATTGTGTGCCATATTTTTAGACATCACTCGCAAACGAGCGAAGACATTTTTTTAAATCGCTTAATGGCTGTGTGAACAAAGATATGTAGTTCCTTCGTGTATTCCGCTTTTTGGTAAAAAGTCATTTAGAAAACGTTTTTCCATTTCGTTTCAGTAATAATGAATAGCCTTTTCTATTCTGGTATTTAAATTACTTGCTGCGCGTGTTTTTTTGATAATTCGAGTTGACCGTTTAAAAATTTCGTTAGTAAGTTAAGCCATTTCAATTTAACTTTAAATTTATATTTCGACGTAATATTTTCCCGTAATCTTTATTTTATTATTTGGAAACAATGTTTGTTCAAAACATGTACTACAAATTCAGGATTAAAAATTTCAGTAAAACAAAATGAAACTTCAACCAAAAAGTAAGGAAAAAAAGCAATGCTAAATCTAAAAGCTGTCAATATTTACAATACACCCGCATTTCGATTAAAGCTCACCACAAATGATACAATGTTCTATTTTTTGTTGACAAGACGCGGTAGAATGCCACAGTTTTGTGGCATAATAATATGAAAATGATATAAAAATTTTGTTACTTTTTTCTACTGTTTTATTATGACCACGGTGTGGTTTCGCCCACCTTCAACACCACCAGTCTGGACTGTGGTGTTATTACATCTCCACTTAATAGTTTTGTGAGTTTCCAACTGGCTAAATGATTTTTTTCTCTGATAACTAAACAATATATATCAAAGCTTGCAGTGGTTAGGATTTATTAAAACTCCACACTCTAACGTGAGATAAATTTAAGCTTCTTTATTTAAGCTTGGCCATCTCATCTTTGGATGGTGTGACTAACAGACAGACAGCCAAAATATTATTGTTGCAATATTTTTCTTTTGTTGTTTTGTCACTACACAAAACCTGTCATAGGTTATATGTGATATGAGACGTTCATCGAAACATATTGTAAAAGTAAAATAATAAAAATATATGTTACGTTCGTTTATTGTACGCCATCTGCCCGAGGCGTTGGTAAAAAGAAATACAGGTTGCCAAACGAAATTTATCCAGAATCAGTATGGACAACCACAATTGCACAATTGGTATTATCAAACGACCGGTGTTATCTACTGTAAAAATATGTAGGATCATGAAAAAACCTAACCTATCCTCACTGGCTGCTAACTCAACAATCTATTAAATCACTAAAATCTGTTTGAGTGTCTCAAAAATAGTCGTCAGGCCATGTCAAAATATTGAAAATGAACTTATTTGAACGTATCTTCTATCGATTTAATACGCGGTTCGATTTAACGCACTTATGTATAACTAAATAAGCCGAAAACATTATTCGTACCGTCGACCATCCCTATATATTATCATAGTGCAGTATTATTAGTCGTAGTAATTATTATTCTCGACGTAATCCATTTGGCTCCAATCAATGTCACGGTTTGTTCTATAATTGATCGTGCGGCCGCAGCCGGATGCCACGTCACGTCGCGTCATGTTGTTCTTTCTGTTGCCAGACTGACTTTTATTTCATGACACAATTTTAGGTCAGCCGAGCCCAAATTTTACATCGGAGTGAAACTACGATACCAGTTCGAATCAACTGCGACGCAGTCCGAGAGGATAGAACACCGGAGAGCGACATTTTATTATTGCGTACCGATTTCCTTTAATACTGTTTGTTATTTAGAGAATTCGTATGCCTTTATTAATCTCTGACGTTTGTTAATTTATAAAAAATCTAGAACGTCAAATCTTCGGGAGAGACAAATCAGTGATTTTTTAAAGAATTTTTAACTGTTAGATTTAATGATCTCATGTTATTTCAATTATGTTATTTTATTTCCTAAATAACCTGTCTAAAAATATCCTAAATAATCACTTATTTATCTCTCTTGAACATTTGACGTTTTGGGTTTGAGATTCTTCCAAATTTAGATCCTTAGTTCATCTGAATTTAGATCCTTAGCTCACGTACTCATGTCTGATTTAAGTAAAAACCATTTATCATTTATACGAGAGTATGTTGAAATCTTCTTTAATTGCGAAATACTTTTCTGTTTTATTTTTCAGATACAATGTTATATGTTAGTTAGAATTCGGTTGAACTGTTATCTTGACTTTACACGATGACTACAAGATCACCTTCTTTTACCAGGAGAATTTTATATCCGTAATATTAGTTTAGAAGCTCTGATGGCCTTCACCTGTGTATATTTCTGTTCTTCTCGATTATATTGTAGGTTGTAGAAGAACTTGTTACGCTCGCGTTGGAAAGGAAGCAGTCGAGCCACCGATAATATGGAGCTTTAACGTTCCCAGTGAGTAGATACTCACGCTCGGCCGTTCCCATCGAGTGCCTACGTACTGACTACCAACCGGTGCTGAATCGGCCGCCGGAATGCCGTCGGACCGGTCCCCGCTGGTAGCCGGCTCCGGTACCTCCAGCCTCTCGGTACCTCCCCGGACTGCCGGAGTGCCGGAGTACCGGACTCGGCCTACAGGGTAATCGATAAAATTAAAATCATCGAACGATGCTTCTTATCGTTCGCGTCAGTCTATGTACATGGAAATAATCCACGACCGAAGAACAGAAAAACATATGTCATTGTTGTTAGACAAAAATAGCCGAGGAAAGCTAAAGAAGACTGAGAAAGAACGGCTGTACCAAACATTTTACTACTCGAAAGCTTTCATCTCAGAAGTCGGAACAATAATGTATGTTATCGCGTTTACTGTCTCTGTTTACTGTGACGATTGGTTAGATTAGATGAAAAGAAATCTACAGTTCCCACGCCAGCTAATTTTCAAAATGAGCCATGACACTCGTAAGGAACAAAATGCTCTCCATCCTCAGAAACAACACTCGTACGTCAACTTGAACCATCAGCCGCGCCATCATCAGTGTATCTCGGATCGGGAAAACCTATTCGCGTGTAATGTTTATTGAACCCGGAACAAAACAAAAAAAATAGTATCACGTTCTAAAAAGAGGTTTACTTGATGAAGTTCAATCAAAACAGCCATCATCTTTGTTGGTCGTTACACCTGCAAGGTGAACTCCCTTTGCCAGGAATTATTGCGACTCCCGTATTTATTTATAAAGATTAGACCCTGATGCTATCGGCAGTGATAAACGTGAAAGACATCTGCAGTAAAAGCAGGAGGGAAGTATCTTACATTTCAACAATTCAACAATTTGTCGTTTTCATTGGTCCACCCTGTCATGCATGATGTTCGTGCACCCGCACCCGGTAGATAGTATAGTTTAGTACATCCACCATCCACTTGGAGTTATTTTTACTCGTTCTCCTTCTCCATACCCCTTTGCATAATGTATATCGGATACCTCTATAATACCACACTCGCGTTTACGGTAATACTCCAGCGGCTGACCGGACCGTACACTCGTATATGAGATCAGCCGCCCGCTGTTGATGTAGAAAAAATATTGAATCGTCGGCCCATTGGAACGAATCCAGTTATATACTTATATAATATTCATCACGTAACCGGAGGCAACACCTGACTTGGAAATAAATAACATAGAGATTAACTGGAATTAGGCTCGTTGCGAGCACGCCGATAAGGTAGCTTTGTTTTTCTGACATTAGAAGCGGAATAACTGCAAAAATACTCGTTACTATCGAGTTTGCACTGCAAAGATAGTAAAAAGTTGTTGTTTTAATTATTTCATTTAAAAGACTCGCTACAGAATATAAATGAAAATGTCCTATTAAACTTTTATATACATTTTAGAAAGTTATCAATGCAGTCTTGAAAGAAAAAAAATGGGAAACGTTTAATACTTAATTGGGATACACCACGTCAGCGATTTTTTAAGTGTACTTTCGATGTCAAAGCCCAGAACGCACAGGTCAATTAGCGAGAAAAGTAGGACTTGTGCAGCTAAATTGGCTGATTCGCTATAAACGTGTGTGGATACAAAACTGGCTGTGCAATAATTATGGGAGTGCGCAGAATCGGCCCTGTGAACTCCTCCGTGGGCGAGAAATTCTTCCGCGAGTCGAGTTACCCACTGCACGCTCCGGAGTACCTACTGATGCTCGGTACTCGCACAACCAGATACTACTATAACCAGTTTGGTTACTGTGCAGAAACGTAAAACTCGCCTCGGAGAGACTGCCAGAGACTGACTACTCCGCGGGACATAAAAAACATGCACCGAATGTTTTGAACAACGCAGATATTATTCATCCACTATTTGACCGAATACAGCCGACCCTTTCCGCGCGATTTCAACGGCTTTCCTTCAACGTTCCAAGGACCCATCTCTAAAATTTGGAATTAGCTTCACATACGGTGTTTGAAAATGATGTGGAATGCATCGAAACACGTGTCACGGTAATTTTATAAAAAAATAGTGGTATTTACAAGTAAAACTTTAATTAAAAATAGTTTAACAGGTAGCCTATAAATATAAATAATAATATAAACAGGTAGCCTATAAATATATATAGTTAAACATACTCAATGACGGTATTGAAAGCGAACTTGGGCGAACTCGGATGTTCTGAAATGTTTCTCAGGGCTGAAGATTGAAATCTAGTAAAAAAACTTCATTCATTGACTTTCCTACTATTTATTTCTTTGTCTCGTTTCTTCATTCAGATCATCAGGGGTAGAATGTAGAATAGTGAATGTTACACGTGTCACGTGTGTATCACATCCATGTTCCTCTTCAGTAAATCATTTAGAAATGACTTTTCATACGGGATATCATAATAAAACTTTACATGCTAATAACAAATTTAAAAATACCCGCTTACAGGCATTATAGTATAAGTAACGCAATGGAAAATTTTAAATCTAGAATCAGATAACCGCGTGTATGACGCTTCTACCATTTTATCGATATGAGTACACATCTTGCGTAATTTGAAAAAAAGGCCAATCAATAATGTACTTTCATCGATCCAAGATTGTTTCAAGTATAGATTAAAAATATCTTATCATTTTAATCGATATAACACATTTTTTCATTGATATTGTCTAGTGATATGAATTAAAAGCGATCAGTCAATTGTTCTAACAACGCTGACGTGTCCTTTTATTATTACTTATCGTTTTTTTAAACCATCGGTCGTATAATTTATTTTCAGTTTTACAACTTACAATAGTCTGGTTTGCAAATCTTATAGTTTTTTATAAACCTATATCTTTCCCCTACGATTTTTGGATTTGTTTTAATTTTTATCCTGAGAAAACGTGGACTCGCGTCAGCGACATGACTTATAACATAAGAACTATCATATTGTATCACAGCTTAAACCAGTCGATTACATCTGACCAAATTATACGAGAGAAGCTAAAAATATGTTTGTAAATAATTCGATGTGTTGAAAAATCGACCGCATCGTTAACACCGAGCCTTCTAACCAGTCTCTGGTGTATCAGTTTTCTCCAGATTTACTTATTCGGTTAAGAACAGAACGTTAACTTTATACTGCACGAGTCATCTGTACTGACGACTGCATTATTCAGATAATGTAAAGTAAATAATGAAATGCGAAGTTCTGAAAACGTCTGGCAGAATCTGGTTAGTGGATTTTCCTGTATACGTATAAGTATACGTAATCACTCAAAAACACCTAAAACCTTTTAGACTAGACCATATGATCAATGGGAGAAACGATGTGAGTTGATTTTTCATAATTTAAATTTTAGCGTAGAATGGGAGTACAGCTGTGTTGTCCAAACGATTAAGTTTTGAGCGATGGAACAAGACGTATGATGTAGCGGTAATGCGACTGTGACATCCAGGACGCCTTTCGTAGGACCAATCCATGCAATTTCATTCATCCATCAAACGTACTGCTTATTGTTAAAGTGTATTTGCCGCGGATCCAAGATCAACATTTTGTTTAGCTTTCCGAGTTATGCAGCGCAAGACGTACTATATGTAGTATTTAATTGAACTCACGAAGAACCTGCAATCACATGCTACGAGTTCAGACTCTACCATTTACCCTCGTTGAAACCAAGATTGAGATCCAACTAACCTTTGAACTGTTACACTACAGTTTTATTTAATTGTTTTAATCGAACGTTCGATTACCTGGAATTTTCAATTTGTAACCAGATAACAATTACAGATTAGATGCTGAATTAATTCCATCGATAAGATAACCGATATACACATATAGTATCTACAATATATTAAATTACTGACGTCAATAATAAATTTATTTACGTCTTTTGCATATATAATATTAGCCATCAATATTTATAATCTCATAAAATTTAATCATAGGCATTTAACTAAATCTACCTGCTAAATATCAAGTAATAATGCTTGTGTTTGTTGCATAAAGATAACGACCGAAGAGACACCAACCGACAAATCGAATAGATAAGATATTATCGAGTACAATGTTGGGTACAAAAACGCACATTATTTGGTGCATATTAATTTGTCAATAAATATTATTTTATTATCGTATTATATATATGTATATATATGTGTGTGTGTGTGTATTTACGTACAAGGAGCAAAAACATATGATAATTCATGCTGTTTTTCTTGCGATACAATCTGAAGATTTTCATTTCAAAGCTATCAATCTCTGAGGTACCACTACCTGTCGGAAAATTGCATCTATCCGTGGTCGTTCACGTCTAACTTGGCTCCAACGCCCCACTGTGTGCCTGTGAACCACCTGTCTGGGAGAGAATCCATCTCCACGTCCCCGATAACGGTCTTCGGGAGGTTGGGTCTGATCAGTACAGCCAACTTAAAAAATGGTAATGCCGATTGAAAGAGCGGTGCCCTTACTCAACCTCTTCTACATCGGATAGAGCACTAAGTTTTTCTTCAGATCCTGTTTCCAGTTATGCCTTCTATGTTTATTCCGTATTATTATTATTTAAAACATTACCTTTCGAGTATCTCTCGGCACTGGTAAATGCTAGTAAAGATATTCCAAAATGGCGGCTAACCTTCGATAATTGGAGAGGCACCTGGAGAAAAAGAATCGGGTCAGAAGTGGAAGTTTTTTCACTAGTAGCTAGTGTTATAATACATTACGTACCTACACTTTACAGAAGTCTAAAAAATTAGCGATCAAATTTAAAGTACCGAAAGATAAACGATAAGATTTTTATAAAATTACGATATAACAGCCTAACTGTCCATAAAACCTCCTCCCTTAGTTTTTGCATCTACCTCCTTCCCTAAACTCCATTTTTCCTTTTTCTTCTATTTTCATCAATTTGTAATTTATGCTTTTAAATGTTGAAGTACTATCTACCCTCTGATTGCAAACAGCTATATACATGTATGTATCATACGTTTTGAATAAATAAATTTAACAGTCAATTGTGGGTAAATAGTGGACTTTCAATATATCAGCTAATGGGTAGCACCCGCATATATGTACAGAACGAGTCAAACGAGGAGGACGACAGTACCTAACGAGTCGGTGACAGTCTGTAGTTGGTAGACGGATAACTGATGGCAAGCAGTCGATTCCGCCTCACCAAGTCGACGCCAGTTGTAATCTTTCAATTATTGTCATTTGATGACCCTGAGACCAGATGAACATTTGATCGTGTTATCTGACGGTCGACTGAGTCACGTGAATGCACTGACCATTTAGGATTACATCAGACACTGTCATAATGTCAAGTATTTGAACATCCAAACATCATACCGGTTTAGATCGAGTTTTTTTAAGGAATTACCCACAAACCATCAGTGTTAGGAGCTTTGTTTTAAAATATCACATATTTTCGGGTCAAAATATTTTCGCAGTAATTAATTTGACAATCATAAATAATTGATTACTTATTTTGCATAGCCAATTAGCAAAAAAAATCTAGCATTTGATTCAATTCTAATGACGATGTATACTAGTATATTTCACTCTCATACCAAATTAATTTGATAGAATCGACACTTACAAGCAGGAAATATTGTTTTAGCTCACCTAATCATTATTAATCGTATTTTGTTTTTCTATTGTTAAAATGTTGACGATGAACGGGATTTAGTGGCGTGTTTGGGCTGCATCGATGCGCCATAAAGAAATAAAAACCGATGTAGTAACCGAAATCGTGAAATTGAACACTTATAAGTTTAGCGTAAGTTAAAGCAGTTTAAATAAATACAAACTCGTAATTTGAGCGCACGCGTAACATCTAAAGTGAAATTAGAATGAATGGATTTGGAGAAAAAAGTAGACCGCCTCATTAGTCAAAAGTTGTCAAAAGAGTTGTAACGGTTTACATACGAGTATTCAACCTTTGGAGAGCGTCGGCATCGCCATCGGTCCGAATGACAATAAACCCGATGACGTATCGCGCGGGTTTTAGGTTGTACATAATACGATGACTTTATCTAGTTTCGCTCGTACGTAACAGCCCGATGGTTTGCCAACACCGGTGCTCATTTCCACCTCCAGTTGCCAGCATCCGAGCGTTTAATGTAGGATTCCTAAATAAACATCTCATCACGGCGGTTGCGCTTATTTTAAGACCGGCAGCCCCACGATTATCAGGGCTAGTCCAATATTCTACCACCGCATAAAATGATCGGCCGGTTTTATTATTTTTTGCAAATATTTGGTTTTCAAAGCGAAGATCTCATTCGGCTTAAATATAAACATTAAACATATCTAATATTCGATTTATTTTCATCTTTGCCACGTCTGCGCTAACTGCTAGCGTAGATATTCTTGTTCCCGTACACAGTACACCTACAACCTTCGTAATATATATATTCGAATATATGCTCGAGTATCTCCGCGTACATTTACTTTTTATCGATGTTTGTGAATTCACTGACATCCTGCGAAAAGATTTATAAGAAATGGTGTAAATTCTGCACTCGAAAAACATGCTCGAGTCAGCCCAATAAAAACCACGAAATCATACAAAAAATACACAATTCATCGAGGAATCTTATTTTTTTTATAATTTTGATGAAAGATAATTTTTGCATTTTTACAATATGATTCGATTTTTCTATCCGTTGCACAAAATAAATACTTTCACATTAAGTCTATAATAATTTTACAATCAGATGATAATTATGATGAATTAATTCTGACCAATTTGATCGAATCCCTCGCCTTTTCATTTACCTAAATGCTATTTTTCTTTACCGATATCATACTTTTGACTAAAATATCTAAAAGTCATATTTGTCATTTATGATAATATGAAACAAATTAATGTTAAGACGAGATATTGATGATTAATTAAGCTAATATTTATAATGTCTCCGAATCTTTATCTATTTTGAGAAATCAATAAAATCCTAATATAAAGAGCTCCTAAATGTAGCGAGAATCCAGCATTTGTGAACAAACATAAGGATACATTCAAAATACCACTCTGAATCTTCAAAACGGGTAAAATGTTAAATTTGAACTAAAAATTTAAAAAGTATATTGGCTAAAAAGGTATATCAGATACGTTTCAAACTTTTATATAAAATAATTTGTATCTCCCGCATAAATAAAGGATTCGACTCACTTCAACCATAGATGTCACCTATGAAGTTTTCGCTGAAAATGTGATTTGTGTTGTCACTTAAAGCTTATAAACAATCAGTCTCTGTCAAATGCCATGCCGTCGCGTATTTTCATAATTTTTGTTTACGGATCATCGTGACAGCATAAGGTAAAGCGACCTTTGTGCAATGTTCAAAGTCGGCGATTCTCGCTATATCCATGGTAACCAGGCTGCAATTCTGAAAATACCGTCTGGTAAGCCATATGCATTCGTGTTTATATAGTCATTACGGTCGATAAAAGTGATAACACTGATTTAAATTATCGTATGCTCGGACTACGCCAGACTTTCGATGGTAATATTATACAGGAAGAATTTAGCCTGCCCCTGAAATAAAGTCAAGTCGAAAATAGGTCGCTAGGCGTGTTCTGTTATGACCTATCAAACGACGAGATGACGTCACAGGTTCACATTAGTGGACTTCATTTCAGGTGTGCTGAGCCAAGATTCGGGAGAGTCCATTACTCCCGTCGATTAGCTGATACCTGACTAACGTATCCGATGAATTCTGCTCCGTGTAAATATATACGAATGTGATACACGAGTTTGTGAATCTGCTTTAATGATTTCTTTAAATAATATACTTACCATAATTCATGCCGTAATAGAGTGTTAACATTGCTTCCAGGTGTAATAATGATACTTTTTCATCAAGCCATTATTCAAGTACTTTTACTTTAAATTTTAAATCTGATGAATCTACTTAATATTCTCATACCAACGTACGAGTGTTTTCAATATAAAGGATAAAATAACATATCGTACAATATTTTAAAATTGTTTTCAAAATCGACGTTTGTGAATTAGGTCGTTAAAAATACTTTTTCTTTAATCACAGTCTCGCTTTGACGTATTAAACAATTTTTATTACCAATAGAATATTCAACAGCACGACAGACAACAAAGTTGTTCCTATTTAACGAAGGCAAATATCACGTTACATAAATTATTCGGTATTTTTCTATTTTATTTAAAAATATCTTTAAATTCATATCACAAATGTTTGAAGCTTATCTCTAGACTAAAGGACTAATATTGTACCTTTGAAAACTAATTCGTATTAAAGAATTGTTAATTCTTTGAAATCACTAGAATCATCCGGCGAGAGCGATCTCGATTCAATTATTCGACTTCCCATTACTAATTGACTTATCGAAGGAAGTGAGAGAGATTTTTCTCGAGCTGTTGATTTCAATTCATCTGAACTTCCTCGTTTCATATTATTATCGTCGGTATTATTCTCAACTGTTGATTTATTGGAATCCAAGGCCGGAGAAGTTGAAGAAACAGAACTGCTGTCTTTTGGTAAGGCACATTTTTCCTTAGGTATTGCAGGAGGCGGTTTGAGAGGTGGCGTTTTGATTTCCGACTGTCTGGTCAGCTGGAACATCATTCCTTTGAATAAGGCTTGGTTGATGAGGTTTTCCGCGAACAGCCTCTGGTCTCGGTACATCTTCCGCAGCTTGGCGGCGACAGTGAGGCCGATGGAGTGGTACTCGTCCCCCGCGCTGGGAGCTGCCGCTTGTTGGTTGGTTGCCAGGGGGGCCGGGATGGGCTTCGGGACGGTCTTTTTTCGTTTGCCGAGCATCCTCGATTTGAGCCAAGAAGGTGTCATCGTGGGATCCAAAATGTCCTGAGCAAAGAAAGTTATTAGTCACCTACATAACATAAAAATAAATTACTTTTGCGCGAGACTCTACTTTCGTAATGAAAAAATATCTGGGTTATGTCTATGTGAATCATCGAGACGTTTTAAATAAAACGAATTGTATTCTTGTTTAATAACCGGCTGAGGAAAATATGCATAAAACAAATTGTAATACGAGTATATATGTTAAATTCAATTAGGCACGTGTAATTTTTTTTAGTGTTTACAATTTTCATAAATAACTATTAGAACATACAGAATTTTTGGCGATCATACAAGAATTCTCGGCACGGTCAACAAAAAATAACAAATTATCAACCGTAAAACGTCGAAGCAATAGTACCATATGTACCAACGGGTGCGGATAAAGGGAAAACGTAAGAAGAAAAGTTCCCACTACACATTCGATATACGGTAAATGACAAAAAAATATTATTTGAAAATATACTAAATTGTGTTCCGTATATTTGAAAAAATCTTCACTCGCGTCTTTCAGTTTGTATAACTTTGAAGAAACTATTGTAGCAACCTTTTAAACATCGGAGAGAGGACATTAAATAATAAAAGCAAATGATGTAAAAAGAAAAAAAATATTATTTAATAGCAGATTAATAATATAAATTCACTTATCCTAAAGTAAAACATATGAGGGGTACAAATTCTCAGTTAAAGCTGAATCAAAGACGTTGCAACTTGGAGATCGGTTGTTCTTCTTCGGATGTCGATGAGCTTGAATTTGAAAATACCCTTCTTTTGATAGGAATAGATCTAATCCTTTTAGAAGATTCGTTAGTATGTGATTGTTCCCAGTGCTCCTTAGATTTGCTACTGAAGTCTTCCGCTGGCTGACAGTATTCCGGAGGAAAGTCATTATTTCTGATCTCGGAGTAAGCAGTCAGCTGGAAAAGCAATCCTTTGTAAAGAGCCTGGTTGATGATGTTCTCTGCGAAGAGTCTTTGGTCGTAGGACATTTTCCTCAATTTGGCTTCGACAGTTACTCCTATAGCCGTGTACTCGTCGTCTATTTCTTTTCCTTGAAGCTTTGCGTGTTGCGAGGTTCCCTGGCGTGGAGTCGCATCCGGGGGCGAGGGAGTGGTTGCTGGAACTGTTGGCAACGGGGCTTGGGGTTTGGCCGGTAAGGGGGGCATTGTCGTTAGTCTGTGTTTGTGCGCCAACATTTTGGAAGTAGACCAAGATGTTAACTCTTCCGCAGGTGTCTGTAATGCAAAAAAATTGCCATACAATAATACAGTACATGAAAAAACAATTTGGTTTTAAGTAGACGCTCCAAATGCCTAGTGAGACGTTTAACAAAAAATAAAACATGTATTAAAAAGTAATAAAAATAAAAATAATTAAAAATAGTCAAATATCAAGAAAACAGTTGCCATTTAAGGAATTTGAATTTTATATTTAAATATTTAAAAGGTTCTAAATACTGCTGAAGTGGTATATTCAAGTGTTAAATTTAAAAAAATAATCAACATGTCATTCCACAAAGTTAATGCCGGATCAATAAATAATATAACCGTGGCATTAACTCTTCTGTTCCTTGTTTGATTTGCAAATTAAATTATCAGTTTTACGATAACCGTTGGATCTATTTTTGAATTATTTGAATTTATTTACAATTTTAGATATACTCACATTTGTTGGACCATTTCCGAGAGGGTCATCTTCATCATCAGCCAAACCCCTCAAGAACTTGAACGCGTTCCAATATATCCATTTTGGAGTGGCCGGATTATCCGTTTCTAGACTCTTCGTAAGCCTACTCTTCTCTCTCCTATAAGAAGCGTAAAGAGAGTCGATCTTCCTCTTGCATAGCTCCGAGTGGACGCCCACCGCAGCTGAGATCTCATTCCACGCATTGGCCTTGCTTTTTCGATCGCAGTGGCTGACAGCCTTTATGTTTGTATCCCATAAGATGGGGTAATTTTTGAATGCCTTTATCAAATTTAATGTCTCAGCGTGAGTGTAGTCCATTGTCAGTAATTCCGGCATGTAGTTTAAATTAATTAAAAATCCCACAAATGCAATACAGCTCGCGCGCGCGTCCGCCGTTCCGCGGACTCTCCGTGCACTGAAGCGAACAAATTGGAATAGACACGCACATTCCCGAATGGAAGCGAACAGACCCGAAGCGGCGCATTCGCCTTCTACGTCGCACGTAGGGGTAATTGTGCCAATTAGGCCGCCAAAATTATATTCCACAATAAAACAACAACTATTAAGTTTTTTCACTTTTTTTTTATTTGACTAGTAACAGGATGACATCTTTACCGACATTATCAAGGCAGGGGTTGAAAACCATGATTTTATGGTATATGATTTTTCTTACAAAATTAATTTAAATTGAAATAATTTAATTAGTGTATTGTAAAAATAATTACGTATAAATTCAGGTACGGGTTTTAGGCAGGGGTTGAAAACCATTTTTTTAAATATGAAAAAAATAATTAAAATTTAATGAATTTAAGTACTGTATTATAATAATAATCACAATTTATTTCCAAACGAACTCCAAAATAAAAATATTCACTTTTTAATTCACTGATATTTCGAGGATGCCTTAAAACGATGCAAACACTTCGCGACAGTCGAATTCAAACTGATATACACCAGCCCATGATTTGTATTAAATGACGAAAATGGTCGTTCAATGTGTGGTGTTTGTTTTTGGTGTTTATTCAACATTCCCAAAAACTAATTTTTCCTTATCAGGGACGAATTCGGCAAAATCGATTAATAGCGGGCTAATTTCTGAAATTACCCCTACGCGAGTCGTTCGGGAAACATGTTCGTTTGCTTGAACAGTAAATAAGTAGTACAGGTAAACCTCGTTTTACCCCGAATTTCCGTTCCGAGAGACGCTGGCGTTAAAAAAATTGGCGTAAAATGAACTCAAATATAATGGACGATCAGTGGAGGTTCTCACCAAAATGTTACATTTCCATTAAATGATTTAAGTAATCAGGAATTCTAGCTTGTAAAATTGTTACGTTTTGGTACGATTTAATCATTTCATATTGGTTTAACACAGGATTAGTCACGTTTGTCGCAACTTACATTAAGATTTCGATAGAATATAGTAAACATAACAGATTTGCATTTAAAGGATTTTAGTGCAATATTTGGAAAGTAACTTTTTGGTTAGGACTTCCACATATTTGGTATATGGTTCGGTTCCGTGTCAACATTTTAAGAAAAATCTTACATATTTATTCATATTATAACCTGTATATAAAATAAATTGTAAATGTACGAGTATTAAATAAATAAAGTTTAAATTCGTTGACATAATAAATAATATCTTGATAAAATTCTTGATTAAAAAATACTAATCCAACAGATTTTTTTTAGAAACTTTGACGAAGCGGTATATGGTATAAAGCAGTCTAGTTTTCCTGTAGCCGCCCCTCTATATTTATTTCTATTATACGCTGAATTCGGGCATATTAGTACCTGTTCTGGGGCAGTTCCTAGTGGATCCTCGTCATCATCCTCCAACCCCCTCAGGAATTTGAAGGCGTTCCAGTACCTCCATTTTGGATCGTACACATCCGCAGGATTCCCGGTCGCTCTGCTTTTTATGATCTTTATCTTCTCTCTGCGACACGAGGACACGAAGGACTTCATCTTTCTCTTGCAGACATCCGGGTGGATCCCCGACTCCGCTGCCACTATCTTCCACGCCTCCTCCTTACTCTCCCTGTTGGCCAAAATCCCAATCAGACACCTTAACTACTTTCTGATAGTAGCTTCTGTACGAAAACTGGTATAAATATGAACTAACTAACCATCACCCCATTCCCATAGGATCATACATCTCCTTATCCTTTAATCCTTTATTCGCTAGGACAGCGTTCTGCAGTGCTAGTTTAGTTTCCGCTATTAGGCTTTTGTTTGCTACTTGCTGATTTTATTTAATACGCCATTCAACCTGTTCCCAGCATTCACTTTAGTTTCTATATTTTGGTTAACCTTTCTGTCCCCAGAAAGCATACCACATATGTATTACACATAGATAAATATAAAGTGGGATACGTACCTGTTATGGAATCCAACGACGTGAGGGTTCCACAAGATGGCGTGTTTCTTGAAGGCGCATATTAACTTCATAGACTCCATGTAAGTCAAGTCCATGTTTTGGCTACTAAGGTCATCCATTGCTTCGGGTCGAGAAGTTCGATGGATGCGGTAACTGGATCCTGCGAGACCTGATATTATTTAATTAGATATTTGGTTTTCTAGACATGTTCTACGAACTGAGCGATTAAATTCCTTCAAACGCATTCACGGCCTGTCATTATATAATTAGCCAGTTTATCATTTTGTTAGGTGGCCGTCGATATATTGAGAGAACAATTTCCGTATTTGAAACCGTATTGAACGGTGTTTGAAATTAGTCACTTTAAACGTAAATAGTAAATCCACTCACGAGTAGGCATATGCTATAAAACTTAAAAAGTTGAAGCCTGAGTAGGGTCATGATAAGCGGTGTTGCATAAGCCGTAGCTAGATTTCAGTCATTTGGATATTAGGTAATTAAAAAAGTGGTATTTACAGAGTAAAACAAATTTAAAATGGATAGATGTTACTAAAAAGTGACTGCCGAATTAAATAATGAAATTTAAAAAAAATAAAAGTCTAATTATGAGTATAGGCGGCGTAAAAATTTAATTGACCTATGGAAAAGCAAATAGACCAGAGACACTTATTTTTTTTAAATATTGCACAAGATTGCACGAACATAAATTGTTATTGTAAATCTCGTTAAACGTAACGGATGACGACTATGTTCGCTATCCGTTTCCGACACATGATTGTTGAGTGTCGTTGATTCAGAATATGGTGGGAATCGACCTAATATCTTTTTTGGATGGACTGTTACAATGTCAAGGTATAATATATGGTGCAATAAATTCGCCGTTTAATAAATTAGCATTTTTATCTCGTGCCTATGTAGCGCAACAGAAAGATCTAGTCTGAAGGTCAAATAAATAAATCTGGAACACCTGTGATAAAAATGTTGATAAAACTCGCTCAATTTCGGGTTTATTCACAATGTGATTTTGTGATAGCAGCCCTGCTACGAAATAACTCGTCAAAAAATACAAAAATGGACTTACTACTTTGTATGTCCGTGGTGGAGAATTAGTGCACATATGTATGCACTAATCTTTGTTAATATTTTTAAAAAATAGATAATTTTTAAAACTCGTCGGACGAACGCGTTATCCAGTTATCCAGCAATCCCGATAGAGGGCTGCAAGGAACTGAGCGGCGCGCACTAAACACTAAATACCAGCTCCGGACCGCGTTTCCGCAGCCGCTGAGACATAGCTTAGTCTCTTTTCTTCCCGCTGGAAATGACAGAGATAAGAGTACTACTTCGTTCCGATCTAGCGGGTATAAACGCGGCACGGAGGTTGCGGGTGTGTGCGTCGTGGATAGATTACCCAAACTTTGCAGTACGTTCAAAAACATTATCGGTGGAATTCTCAAGTTTTGTTTGACGTTTAATTTCAATAAAAACTAGCAACTCTAGCAAACGCTAAGCATAATTCCAATGGTTATGATCACTTTTTGTGTCGCACCATCATTCCATCGAATATCGGTCAACAATCGAAAATGATACGTAAAATAATAATAATCAGAAAAAAAATCCAAATACTCGAAGGGGCCTTTTATAAAATTTAAATCTATTATTTATCTGAGGGACATTATTGAAATGATAAATGAACATATTGTAATAAAATAAAAAAAAGACTATAATTAGTGTAAAAAAATAGTACTTTTTTGAAAAATTCGTGGCAGGTAGAAAATCATCAAACCAATACTTTGAATTGTCTTTGAAAATATGTTTGTCATGACAAATGACGTTGCATTCGTTTGGGGTTTTAGGTGCTAAGCGCCGGTAATTTACTATAGAACATGAAGACGAGGTAATGAATGATATGGGAGCTCGTAAAAATCAGCGGTGTACGGCTTGCTGACGGTATTACGAGTACCGGTACGCAAAGTGGCATTTCTGCTATTCTCCATATCCTACCTTTAATTCTTTTCCCATGCAGAAGTAGTGTTCTTTATCTCATAAAATATACTTACCACTCTTTAATCCAATATCAGAATCTCCAGAGAGCGCAGGACAGTTCACATATTGTAAAGAACTTAAAAACACATACCTGTCTTTTCTCCTTTGGATTTTCACCCTTAAAAATTTCGAGCCGGTGACTGCACCGAGTTTACTTTGTGTTTCGCAAGAATGGCTGACATTTAATTTTTATGGCGAAATATTGTATTAAACACCTCACCTTTTTAATTTATATCCATGTTATTTCATAATTCATGCGACTATATTGTTTTTCGGCCGTATAATGTTATTGTTTGGTTAATAGAAGACACCGGGTATTCTTAGTCATTAAAATAACGCAATACTATGTCGACACCGATATTACTAATGACTAATGACAATCCTATATAAAGATAATAACACATCATTAAAAATTAAAGTAGCAAATTGCTATTGCGTAACCGAAGCCGCAACGTATTTGACAATTGCAACAATAATAATTTTTAGACGCGAAACACATCAAAAAATTATACTACGTCAAGAAAATATTTCAGTTTGGGAATATTCAATAAAACTTCCACATTTCAACGGCAGTAGTTTGATTAATCGATTTGACAGTAACATAGTTACATAATACGTGATTTTAAATTTAACTTAGTAAACACCATTAAAAATGTGACTACTACTAACGGCACTACTTAGAAATTTAAACTAACATGCTCATATTGCTAATAGTAAGCAAACTTTTGCACCATGCTCAAAACACCCCACCCCCTTGCTTCATCCACTTTGGATCATATTCTCATTGATGGATCATTTCGTTGTAACACCAGAATAACATATATTTAGTTTTTTTATTTAATTTATTTTAAAAATATAAACATACATATGGTTGGGGAAAAGTAATAATTTCGTTTTTCATGCCCCTTTTTTCAACTCACTCATTATTGGTCACATCGGATAATACAATATGGTGTTGTAAAGGTGTGAGTGCATGCTTCAAACGCTTTTTGACTTAGCTTTTTATTGTATACCTACAATCATTTATAAATTCACTTACATATTTTTTTGCAGACTCACCAAGCCACGTTGGAGTTCTTTTTATTTATCTAGTTTAACATAATATGCACACAATTTTTTTTTACGATTATTACAGTATGTTAATATTATAATACATCAAGCGTTATCTTGATCATTTACCCATTCCTTTATTTTCCGTTGGTCCAAATTTTTGTTTACCCTCTTACCTCCACAGACGACAAATTGAAAATGGAAGGAATTATGTATTGGAGTGTTCATCTTCCATATTTATTGTTTACTTTTAGGAACATCAACACTTCGTTATGAGTGAAGCGAGTGAAACCATGATATAGTTGGGACTAGAGAATTTTTATACTTTTTACTAATTTGCTGCTCAACTATGATATCCATACTATCCATCTGCAATATTCCATGCACTGGAACTGGAAACTGGAAGTGACTTGATATGGTAATATATCTATTTTGTATTATATCTTTGATTATTGCAGATTTTGTACCGTTTTCAAATTTGTTTTTATAGAATGACCCCATGACTTTATTCTTTATCTTATATGGCGAGTATTCCAATCATGCTCTGTGATGCAATCTAGCAATTTAATAATGTTAATAAGATCAGTCAGTTGAATCCTGAACATCTCTTCTAGAATATATAAGCAAGAAATTGGACAAGAAACAAATTGCAATGATTTTTTTTTTAAATCATTATATTTTATTATTTATATACAATTTATTATAAAAGGTTATTTGAAATAAGCCACATTTATAATACTTAGAACTGATGGAACTAGCACAGCATAGAACTGGAGATCGTCAGGTGAAGAAAACTTCCAAATCTATTGAAATGCTACCCATATGTGAAAAGGATCCGAAACATACTATATACGTTCCAAAAATGGGCAAAATGGTGAACGTTACACAAGTGTATAAAGTGAACACTCGAGCCAGCAAAATGCCGGGTCGTTAGCCCTGGGATGCGTAGACTTCCATATTCTTTTATCCATCTCAAGTTGAGACACCTGTAATTATTAAATGTTGTTGGAAAGTAAACTTTGCTTGAATTCCTCCGGGGTTTCTTGTCTCGGTTGATGTTGCACCACTACTGGTAATGTGTTGTTCTTCGTGGTATACCCAGTTAACCCCGTGAAAGAGTGTGTTTGCCACTGGTCCGCCTGTTGGTGCTGTTGTTCTTGTTGATGAGGAACCATTCTGTGGTGGTTGAACACATCCGTTTCCGTTTGCGGTGTTAGTTGAAACAGCATTCCTTTGTACAGTGTCTGGTTGATTATATTTTCGGCAAATAACCTCTGGTTTTCTTCCATTTTGCGCAGCTTGGCAGCCACAGTGATGCCGAAAGCGTCGTGTTCATCGCCGTCCCTTTGAGGTTTCTGGGTTCTCCACTGGGTTTCTTCCGGTTTGGGTAGGTCTTTAATTTTTCGTCGTTTTCTCGGAGGTCTTCTAGCTGAAGGTGCCCATTGCGGCGCTGCGGGCTGTGCTAGATCCTGAAACAATTTTGATTGAATTACTCGATAACAATAATGATAATTTCGAAAAAATTATACGGACTATTTTTTTTAATTAATCTTATAAAGGCGCTGATTAAACTAAAAGTCGTTTTGTCGGTAATTAAAATTATCCATATTAGACGCGTTATTAAAATTCGCTCAAAAGTGATAATTTTAAAGTATAGAAGCATTACCACCATAGTTTTATGCTATAATAAGAGGTTATCATTTATATAATAAATAGATTTGTTTTCACCATGTTATCGACGAGTGGGTTTTCATCTTCATCCGGCATGCCGCGCAAGAATCTGAATTCCTTCCAGTAGATCCACTTGGGTTCGTACACAAACTCGGGCTCGTCCGTCGACTTGCTTTTGGAGATTTTGTTCCTCTCCCTCCTGCAGGAGGCCAGCAGGGACTCCACGCGCCGCTTGCAGACGTCCACCGGCGCGCCCACCTCCGCCTGCAGCGCGCCCCACGCCATGGCCTTCTTCTTCCGGTCGCGGTAGCACTTGGAGCGAGAGTTCCACAAGATCTCGTGCCGTTTCAGCGAGCGAATGAGCCGAACCGTCTGCTCGGGCGTCCACTCCATCGTCGAACGGACGCGTCACTAAGCACTAAGCGACCCGAGCGTGGCGTCGTGTTCGTCCAACCCGCTGAGCGAGAACGATAGCCGAATGGTTCCGGGAGTAACCGAACAGACCGAGTAAAAGTTTTCTGAAGTCCCTACACTGGGCTTCCGAATGCTGTTCGGACTGGTGGTTCGGGATATTAATAACATTCGCCATTTGGACAGAGTGTTCGTTTTGCTGTCGATGTTATTTGACCGAATCTAAAAGCAAGTTTTCCTCCGATCGCTATAGTAAACATCTCGTTGAAATAATTTTATAAAAAAATAACTCTTTAATCCTATCCATTCAAAAAAATATTTTACTATTCAGACATATAAATAAAAGTTTTCAGACAATTTATTGGTAATGTTTACGTGCAAACGCTGAAATTACATCAATCTATCTGAAATGTATTTTTTAAATAATTGTATACCTACATAATTAAGATATTTTATATACCTTCTTTATCTGAAATTATAATCTAATATATGAAAACAATATTCATTACAGACAACTTTTCTAGAATGCCAATGGGTAATATTCGATTTCACTGTTTTTTGTTTTTTATACATTTTCAGTTATAATGATAACTTGAAAAATAAGTACTTATTCTCGGATTTGAACTTGCGTCCTTCCGATATCCTGCGAGTGGTTTGTGTAAGGAAATGTGTTCTGATGATTTTTTCAGATTCAGAAAAAATGGTCATTTCTAATTCTATATCGACTTAGTTCAGCCATAATATCAGTTATCAGCATGACCAGAAGCTAAGTATTTCCTTCGCTGCCTATGTATAATTATTATGAAATTTGTCGATGATATTTGTTTATAATGATAAATTAATATAAATTTAAAGTTGATGGATAATATTGTCCTTAATTCGCCAGTTCGCTACTAGTTTTACAGTGTCGTAGGTCTCGGTTATGTTCCTAGATCACACCCACCTCGTGATATTGAACGTAGAGTACCCATATTCTAATAATCCATTCTCCGGTAAGTCTAGAGTAGGTAGTAATTTTCTTATACTATCGCATGCTCGTAATAAGCGCCGACTGAATCCACTTTCCTCGTACCTAGTACCTAGTACCTGCGCGCCTAATTACTTCCATTACGCGTGTTGCGGTCGCGTATTGGTAATAATAGTACTCCGACATAGCGTCGGAATAAGTATCGCAGCTGTTCTTCGCTCTACATCCGCCATGCTCCGCCCTCGGAATAGAAGCTTCATAAATAATGCGCAATTGTTTCGCGGACCGTGTTTATGTTGTCGTGCCGGGCCGGGCCGGGCTCGAGTGGCTCGCCCCGAGCGCGGCGCTGTCTCCGCTCGTTTAGTGGACTCGGCCACCCGCCCGACGCCCGCCTCGTCTTCGCTTTTTGTAAACAATTCGAATGTGGTAACGCTCGTATACTACGTATAGTGACGCGTGTGTTGGAGAGTACGAACTCACCCACACCGCCGGCGCCAGCCACTCACACAGCGGAGAGGTATTCGGGCCAAGTAACATTAACGGTAAAATTTAGGCGGATCGTTCCATTCCGACTGCGAGAGGAGCTATGGATCGGGGAGCGGTGCGCGCGCAGCGGCGAGCATTCCACTCTACGTGCTTCGCCTGACGTGCTGTGACGTCGTGCATCCACTCGGTGACAACTTTGATAAGACGTCTATTACCCCGAATAACAATATTCTTTTACGGAAATATTATTTCCGACGACACGCGACTGATCGGTAGTAATTAGCGAAAATCAAAACTCGCTCATCATTTGTACACTTATTCTATTACTAACCGCGCGAACTTCTCGCGCTAATGTTGTCGTCGATTTAAACTAAATAAATGTATTTAAATATTATCGAACGTCTCCGCAAGGTTATACCTTCGGGAACGAGTAGTCGAGCTCCTCGGTCGGGTGACGTCACGCGATCAATGATGGCCACCCGAGCCCCCCCTCGCCTCCCCTCGCCGGGCCGGCCGACTCTCCGCGGCCGCCTCGCCACCTCGCTCAGTCGCTCGGGATCGTTCGCGGAGAGAGGTTGTTCGCAGACAGTATTCGCGCGCCAGTAGAATCCGGAGTGACGAGTACGAGTTTAGTCCGGTTGAATATGTAGCCGAGTGAGTGATTGCTAGGAAGTTTAACCGAGTGATCGATACAAAGACGAATTCCGCCATGTCGGTGATGCAGATCCAGCAGGCCAAGCGGCAGCACTGCTACCTGTGCGACCTGCCGCGCATGCCGTGGGCCATGCTGCACGACTTCTCGGAGGCCGTGTGCCGCGGCTGCGTGAACTACGAGGGCGCGGACCGCATCGAGGTGGTGCTGGAGGGCGCGCGCCAGATGAAGCGCGCGCACGGCTTCCAGGAGGGCCGGCCGGGCGCGCTGGCCAAGGCGCACCGGCTGGAGGGCGCGCACCAGAACGGGCAGCCGCCCGCGCACCACCAGCTCGGCCTGCCGCTGCACCACGCGCGCTCGCAGGCGCTGGCCGAGTACGGCGCGCGCGGCCACGCGCTGCACCACCGCCCGCCCGTGCCGCTCGGCCTGAAGCGCGGCGCGCCGGACGAGCGCGAGGACGAGCACCACGAGCCGCCCGGCGCCAAGCGCCTGGCCGAGGAGCACGCGCGGCCGCCGCTCACGCGCGGCGAGTCGCTGCCCGCCGTCTCGCTGGCGGCGCCCTTCGCGCAGGAGCGCGCCTTCAAGCAGGAGAAGCACCCCGTGCGCGCGCCCTCCTTCGACACGGCCACGGCCTTCAAGCCCAACGGTGAGTGCCGCCCGCCATAAAATACAATATATATCCCGTTACACGCATACCGCATACATATTTCTCGGAAAAGGTGGCAATATAAATAAATACGGACTTGACTAGGTAATAAATAAACTTTCTCTTGTATGAACCGTTTTAACAACATGATCCTTAGAAGTGTTATTTGAAGTCGTAGACAATTAGTACTTTTTCACGAAAGAAGGATTAAATTCAGTTGTTTTAAGTAATGAATTTGCATTATACTGACAAAATATTATTATAATAAATGACGAGACCGATGCTTTATGAAGTAAATTATCTCTCTATTTCATAAACAAATATTGCCTGTAAATTCAGAAACAAATATGCTCTCGTCATCTACAATGACGTTACCGTTATGAAATTATAATAAATTTGCTATTAATACAACAGATCCAGAGGAAAGTGTAAAGGCAAAGGGGTGTATCTGTCAATTTTTCATTTTCTATGTTTGTTCCACAAAATGTCTAAAATAGTGTATTCCATAATCTGGCAAAAGGATAATGCTGTAGTTGCAATACTTATTTTGTTTTATTGAGATGTATACATAAAACAAATGAGTTATTTAATTTCGCAAGTTTGTTTTTGCTCTCCTGTAAAATTTGGTCTGAGACAGATATACCCCTTTGCCTTAACACTACCGAAATGTGGTCGATATTTCAATCGTGTGAGTAAATTTTTCTAGTACGATAAATAACTTAATAAAAAAATTATAAACATTAACTGCAGTAACGCAACAGTTACAATTTATTGAAAAATAAACTTTGACTCATTCTGTGTAACACTTTGAATCGATAAGTTCTGAGGTAAATTAATAATCCGCCTTGAAAAATAAAGTCCGGTCGTTGCTCCGAAATAAACGAAAACCAAGATTTTTTTCTACTGTTTTTTGGTTTGACGAATCTCAAAAAAATCTTTTCTTCATAATTTAACTACAATTTTTTCATGTTACTCTGTTTGTGAACTCGTTATTTGCCCAACTATCGGAAATTATATTAATTTAACTGCGCGTTTTTTATATAAATTAGTAATAACAATGGACGATTAAAAATATCAGCCTTTAATGAAAATGACAGCATCCTCATTTGTTCCTTATAGTGAACGCATCGAGACACTCACTGTAGTAATAGTGGTTAAAAACAATGTTTGTTTGTTTTAATCAAAACGCCACAGTTTTACTACCGAATTCGCGAGAGAATTTGTTTTATTGAGAATATTGTTTAAAAAATATACATATAATTAAAACTTAATTTAAGCTTTATAAAGAGTGTGTAAAACTAGATAAAATTGTTATCTAAATGTTATTATAAAATGGTCGAATGAAATGACGAAAATAATCGCTACAGAATACTTTAAGTTATAGTTCCTCATTTCAAACTCGTCTGTAGATATACAACAGGGACCTTTTTTGTTTGTTTCATTTAGACACGTGGAAACTGTCACAGCACAACTGCTAACGAACTGACAGTGCAATCGATTGAAAGGCCGTACGTAGAACAAGTACCTATCCAATTCGCGTAGTTTCAGCATGAACGTCTAAAAATCGAACAGCCAAGTGCCATTTTTTTATTGGTTTGTTGCTTATTACCACGAAGTCCCGAAATTCGAGGTCATCTCAATCGAACGCCTCTTTCGAAAATGAAAGGATTCTTCTTGAACCCGAGTGTTTTGCCTGAAAGTGATTATTCGTGGATTATGCTAACTTAATATTCGGTGTTCACGGAAACATCGTTAGCCGACGTTATTTCTGCTGCGAGACTGTTCCGAGTCCGGGATATAAAAATAAAACTACAATAAATAGAGTAATATCGCGTGTGAATAAACACGATAAGAGTGTTGCGCGACGCAATAAGAATCCTTATCACCCCGACGTGCACACATTCTACATTGCTAGCTCGGATAAGTATACGGTGCATAGTGGCTGTGTACAAACACACGCATAAATAGTAGAAGATTAACGAACCGTGCGACGCGTTGCAAGTTTTCACCGGATTTCATAGTTGCGGATGAAGTACGTCATATTGTAGTGATAGTGCACTGCAAATCGCCCTGCGCGTCTTCGACTCCCTTATGTGGCTGGTTGGGACCAACCTGAATACGTTGGAACTTCGGATTACAAACCTTAATGATTACAAACATGAGGCTAGAATCAATTTTCCCCTTCGCACTGTTAGGCGGATAAAGGAAGAATATAATCGTAGATAATAACCCCCAGCTACTTGAAAATAGAATATGGAAACGTTATCTTCAAAAAGGGGTTTTTGTTACTAATAATGACAATTACAATGTACAATTTATACATACAAAAAAAAACAATGTACTTAAGAAAACGACAAAAAACGCCAAAACACGTTATTTAGTTATTTAGATTTTTTCTGAGATCTCTGCACCAACACCGAGCGGTTGATACCTCCAAATTATATATTGCCGATATAGGTCATTATAATTACAATGTGACAAAATGTATTGTCACGTTCCACCGTGTAAGCGTGCAGGCTGCGGATCCGGCAACACAGCGCACAGCACACAGCTGTGACGACGTTTCGCGATGTTGCGATTATTCGGGCGGAGAGTAGGCGAGGCGCCGCGCTCTAGGGACGGGCCGGCGGATCGATAGGACGGAGCCATGTGTACACCTATTATAATGCAAACTCCGTTATGGTAGGCCTCGCAGACGTGTAGCTGGAATCTGCGGTTTCTCGTGCCCATTTTATGATTATCCCATTTAATCCTACTAACGGTTATTTCGGTCAGTTGAAAGATACTGCAATGGTCAAACGGACTGAATAAAGTGTTTAAATTACAGTTCTGCCCTCTTCGCACCGTACCCGTACATGTAGATAACTTTACTATATATAAGTTAAAATATATTTTTTTCTGTAACTGTACTCGATAATTGCAGATCTTCTGAGCTTTCCTCGGTTTTTCGTCTAACATTCGCATTGGAAATCTATTTTACAATAATTTATCACCTTATAGATGCCTGTTTTATATGTATTTATTTATTATTATTAAAAGTGACGGACTCAGTCTCGTAACACATGTGTCATGTCGTTTTACCACATATTCGCCTGAGAGATGGTATTACGACTACATTCGATTTCCTTTTGCCAGGATCTCTAACTGATTTCAGCGCACTGTCCTAGCCACCTTTCCTTGGATGTACTTCACAATTTACCTTAGAATTATTTATTCATTTCCTTTCTGTCAGGTTGCTCGCTTTTTGTACTTTACGAAGTAAGTTTTGAAGACGGGGGTCACATTGCGTGCCGTTTACCCAGAACAATAATCGAATACTGGTTGGTGCTAACTCATTCATAGGTCTTCTTCACGGTTCGTAGCGCTGTGTTTGTACATTAATCCGAAGAAACGCAAAACCGGTTGCTATCGTCACTACTACAGGGATGCATGCCGGTATGCCGGACACTGCGTTCGATAGCCATGACACGCTCACATCACCAGTGTTAGTACTCATATTCCGTTCTCTTTCGCAACCACTTTACACCTATCGCAAGTAAAAGGTCGTCGTGACATCACTGGCCTCGGTGGATCACACGACCACTGGATGTCTCGCGATGTAGGCAGCCCGGACCATGTCGGACTAGGGAAGACTTATCTAATGATAACACACGAAACATTTCTAGTGATTTCTTTACAAGTGTTACACGTTTGATAACTAAATTACATAATTTTCTGTTCGACTTGTCTCTTTCGGATTTTTTTAAAGGCAAATCATTTTGATTTTATGATACTGCATTAATATAATTGCAGACATTATTATGAACACACGGCGCGTGATTGCTTGAAGTAATTTAGAACTGTCAAAACATTTTTGCATTACAGTACTTTTGTATTAAAATAAACATCTATTATTTGTCTATACTTGACAGCGATTCGTAAATTATTTCTGTTAAAATAAACAATACATTGTGGAGAATATTAGGTTTCATTATTTCTGTTAAAAATACTGAAACCGTGCACTTACCACTCACTACAATATGTTAAAGTATTTACTAATAAGTATTTAAACATAATTTTAAATATAAATGTGATATAATGTGATAGGTAGCGTTTATAAAAAAGGAAATAGTAGTGATGTCTGTATTAATTATTAATTCCTCCTAAAATATTGACCATAATCAGGGGCCTATAAACCACCTAATCTGAATGAAAAATTGCAATGTGGAAGTATTTTTTTAATAAATATAATTCAAGTCAAATTAATATCAAAGGGATGAGTTATTAAAAATATATATGTTGATCTATTCCGTATAAATAGTTTTTTGTGCGAATAAATCCAATAGGCATCAGCTGAAGTAGGATAAAATATCGATTTTGCCGGCGCAACCCAATTCCTCTGGAATTGAACGCATACTGTGCGTGTGTATGTGTGCGTGTGGCGTGTAGCGGCGAGCGCATGCGTCACCGTCCCCGTCCCCGTGCGTGACTGGCCGCGCTAGTGTGCGTGCCGCTAGACGTGCGTGCTCCCAACCGGCAAGAATTCCGCCGCGTCTGCCCTTGCGTGTGTTGGTGTAGCGCCCGCGTGCGTGCAGTCACTAGGGCTGTGTGCAAGTGTTTGTGACTCGTCTGTGACGTCACGGAGCGTGTCAATACACTTGGGTTTTTATTGTACCTACGACGTCTCGGCTCACTACTACACTAGCGCTACTACGCAATCCACGGCCTGTTCAAAACGTGCAACTAGCGACATCTAGCGGCTGGTGTTTAAAACATAGAACTTTTCGCGGCTTTTTTGACAGTTCTATATTTTTGTTTTCAATTCTATATTAAAAGATGTAGACTTTCAAATCTAGTGAAAACGTTATTATCTATTTACGCCTATAAACTAGTGACAATATCGTAATAATTATTATTTTTACATTGACTATAACTGTTATCGGCGATGTTACCGCTTTCTGCGATTTTCGAACATTCTAATTGCTAAATTCCTGTCAATTCCAAATATTATATTGGAATTCTCCAAATACACACTAGTAATAACGTCACCGGTTAGAACTTTGTCGAATTGCTTAAGCCTCACCAAGATGTCGATTCTAACGCCAAAATATCTTACCAAAAGGTTAGCGCTCATTCGTTAAAACGTCTTGAAAAACAAAGTATGTAGTTGATATTAAATTATTTATTTTAAAAAGTCTACCAATATCTACCAGCACAGAATATTATTTTTAACTACTACCTACCCCGTTAATTTGGAACCGTCGACACTAGATAAATGGGAGCCTACCGTATTTATAAGCCAATTTTGTATTTACTTTGAGTTAGTATCATTATTCCTCGGATGGTGACGTTGAAATATTGTTTTAATGTGATAGCCCCACTTACACTTGTAGACACCGTGACATCATTAGACTAATTTCTCGTATGTATGACGTCATCCGTCAGCCGCGTCGTACGTAGTAGCTACCCATAAATATAATTTCAGCCATTCATCTGTGGTTAAATATAGGATTTTCAGTTTGTAAATGATTATTGTATTTTATACTTAGAGCTCGTCGGAGTAAATCTGATATTCTCTAATAAAATGGTGTTCATTTAAATACTTCGTACGTAAAACTGTGTATACATAAATTTAATTATACAACTCTTCTTTCCAGTTGTGTTTTATTTTTGTTTTGTGTATTTCGTAATCTTACAACAGTCTTTTGAATTTTTTTTTTTCATAGGCCTTTTACTTTCAATTAGTTGTTTGTATATCCCACTTGAATAATTGCAATTGAAATATTTACTCGCATATTTAATACAAAATCCTCAATTTGCCGGGATGGAGAGTAGATCAATTTGACGGGTAATTGATTTTCTGGTTAACCCGAGAATGTTTAAAAATGTACAAAATGAAAATCAAACTGACATCTAAAATAATAAAATAAATGGTAAATAGGATAGGGTGGCTTAAACCAATATAAATATGATACCTTAATATAACCTAGTTATTGGCGGCTTCCATCAACTTTTTGTTGAGTAATATCAGCTCTCCGACGGGTGAAATATCACTTCGCCATACTGTTTTATACTAATAAGATGGAAGTCTTCAATACGTTTATTCATCCACATGACTAAGTAAAAAATGCTTGCGCATTAGAGGTCAATAACATGAATATAGGAACATGACTAATAAGATAATGGTGTTTGGTTTAAATTATGTAGAATTGTTTATACCAAAATAAATAAAGTCAGTTGCGAGCCTCCATATACTTCTTAGATAATGCGAGTGTCATCCTTATCTAACATTGATCGTAAATAATATTAAAATAAAGCCGCTTATTTTAATTTAGTGAATGTCAATAAAATTAGGCTAGTACTTGATATCTTCTGTTTTCCTGGAAATATTTAAATAAATAAAAAATCATACAAAGGTTGTTTTTTATTTTATTTAATTCTCACCTGATGATTAAAGGTCGCTTTATTGTATTTACAACTTCCGTATATTATGAACCCTAAATATTTTTTTTTTAAAGAGAAATATTTGTGTTTTTACTATTTACACAAATATTTCAATTTCATACTATTTCTGTGAGCCTAAGCGGCTCATTATTAGAAATAGGTATCAAATTGTGGTAGAATGTGTTCGAACCGAGAAACTCTGACTTAAGAGTCCGCGACACCAACCACGGGGCCACAACCCGACACAAGGTCACGATAGTGTTTTGGCTATTACTACTATGAAGTATTTTTAGCAATTACTTTTAAATTTAGTAAAAAACAGTCAACATCACTTGTAATGTCACTTGTTATCAATCTAGGATTAGGCTGTAATTTTTCTGAAAGTAAGTTGATAGTTTTTAGCACGTGTTGTTGTGGCGCATGGGTGCCGAGCGCTATTGATTTAAACGAATGAGGGCGGTATGCGGGAAGTAAACACAGCGTTTTGACAACATTTAGCATAAAACTGTTACCCTCTGGAATGGCACTGGAAAATTGAACCGCAAGACATCTGACGGGAGGAATGAGAAACATAGTGGTGTAAACCAACTGAAAAAAGAGTTACATTGTGATTTACCAGTAAAAAAACATTATCTTTTTGGACCTATTATGGAGCAATTCCTGTTTCCACAGAGTACATGTAGGCACAAAAGCTAACCATGTAAAATAAAGCCCTTTAAAGCTCTCAAAAGCATCTTTCTCAGACTCTCTCTAACTCGGTAACTCTCTACTTCATCTGTTTGGTTATTTCAATATGCAAAAACAAATATCAAATGAGATTCTAATCATATTACTATTTATTTCTAATGACACTTCTTTGCGGTTTTTTGCTCGTCAGTCACATTTAGATTACATTGTTGCAATAGTTCCTTGTCACGACGTGACATGTGCGACGGAGGCCATTACACACCAGCCTGTGACAACCAGAAATAGCCCGAGTGGAAGATAACACACCGTTATGCGTGTTTCCTGTTACAATTCCTCGGTCTGTCCGTCGAGACACGCACGTCTCGAGATGCGTGGAATTATCATTAGGTGTTGCTATACGAGACGTGTCGCAGTTATATATCGCTAATCCGAGGTAAATCAGTCAAATGCGAGTGTAGGAATCATTCTAGAAACCAAAGTACCGGGTGAATATACTTGCGTATTATACTAACGAGGAATTTATTCCCTCCAGGTTACCAGAGCTCCGTGACCCTGAACGGGCAGTCGTCCTCGCCGCCGGGCGCGGCGGGGGCGGCAGGCGCGGGGGGCGCGAGCGCGGGCGGCCCCTCGCCCATGGCGGCGCTCATGTCCGTGGCGGACACGCTGCCCCCGGGCTCCCCGCGCAGCGCGCCCTCCGCCTCCCCGCCGGGCGCCGCGCCGCAGCGCTCCGCCAGCCGCTCCAGCCAGCACTCCCCCAACTCATCAGGTAAATTATAGGTATTTATTTTTATGTTTTTTTTTCTTCCAACTACCCAGAGGACAATTAACGCCTAACAATTCTCAACAGGATCACCGTCCTTTGAAACCAATGTGATATTTCCACCCCGCATCTCATTTATGACGTAGTGTTTATCATTTTAAGCGATTTTTTTCTCGAGAACTAAATTATTTTATTTAATTACGGATTGCGAGTAAGTTGTAACCGTGTAGATAGTAAATTACCCTCTCCTTATCATTCGTCATTCTCTTTCTGTAATATCATTCAAATACTCTACTTTACGACTACCAGTTTCGGAATAACCGTGCCCACATCGGGTCAACTTCAGACAATAGTTGACCTGTCAAGGAAATGGTTATTCCGATCCCGGCATTTGTGAACGTTTTTGAGGGGTATTGTACGAAGTGAACGATGAAGGATGAGGAGTGTTATATTATCACACTGCTAAATTAATGATGCTTTTAAAATACAACATAAATTATTCATTCGAGCTTTGATGATGCTATTTAACTTAAATCACTTCAAAACCAATATTTTTATTTGCATCTCTCTCACTTTCAAACATAGCGCTTACGGTACATCACAATTTTTGATGGATAACCAACCCTTGCTAATACTAGGTACTATTTATAAATGTACATAGTATTAATAATTATTCTCTGGGTTTTTTCGTTGTTTATGAGATTTATGTTGTACTGAGTGTTCAATCGGTGGAGAATCAAGGAAAGCCCTTGATGATCTCTTTTTTCAACCAATCTCGTCCGATAAACACCTGTGTATTATACTTTAATAAATTTGATTGTATTTTTTTGAGTTAATTTGTACTACTCGTGTAGTTATTTGTGTTTGAAACTTGTAAAAGGTTATTTAAAGAAGTGGATAATTTGCACTTGCAATCACCTTTCAACCACTGGTTCATTCTACTACATTAATTGCCAGCAGTGAAAATGTGTGGCAATAATTGTGTTATGGTCATGGCAATGTGTGATTTCAATACAATTCATGTGGAAAAAATTACACGGTTGTTATTTTATTCCATATTTCAATGCGCAAGCTATTTCAGTCAATAATAGTATTTCTTTCGGGTTAAATTCAGTAAAAATAATTCTTGTCCAATGTTAGTCAGTCAAAGAGTCGCCAGCCTTTTGGCTACTTTACAGGATTAACGCTACATTTGAAGCGCTATAATTTTGCTAGGAACTCGTACGCATTAATATGTTGCCACACTTCATTCCATCTAATGAATAGCACACTGCTTTACCAAGTTACATTGCGCTCGGTATGAGTCTACTGGAAAGTAGCCATTTTTCAATAACGCCATGTTTGGTGGCAAAAGTCGACGTATTTTGTTAATATAGTATAGCACCATAACATCTTGCACTCGGTATGCGTCTCAACTGGAGGTTGAATAGTATGTTGTGAACTATCCAACCTCCAATTAGAGTAAGTAAGAAAGATAACTTTAATTCCACTTCTACCGGGTAAAATACTTTTTATGTTGTTGGTAATTTTAACTTTCTGACTCGTACAATTCGACACCCAGTTTCAAAATGTCCGAGTCATCAAAAATTCAAAGAACGAAGTCAAGAAGTAAAGTCATCTTCACTATGTAGTTAGTCCCTCGATAGTGTAGTAGTTAGCGCATTTGGCTACTGAGATTCTTTACTCTCGTGTGGTTTAATATTAGTTTTGTGCGTGATGGCGCGCATTATACGGAGAGATGTGTCGGAAAGATCGGGTTAATAAGGTCAGCAGCACCTCCCATTGCAGAGCACTTTGTGTCGGGCGCGTCGAGCGGGCGGCGCTCGTCGGGCTCGCGGCACGTGTCGTCCACCACGTCGGTGACGTCCTCGGAGGGCGCGGGCGGCACGCCGGGCGCGGTGAGCGCGGATGCGGAGCCCGCACCCGCCGCGCCGCCCGCGCCCGCCGCGCCCACGCTCAAGTGCACGCTGTGCCAGGAGCGCCTCGAGGACACCCACTTCGTGCAGTGCCCCTCGCAGCCGCATCACAAGTTCTGCTTCCCCTGCAGCCGCGACAGCATCAAGAGGCAGGCGGGAACCGAGGTGAGCATTCCTACATTCCTGAATTCCGCCAATTCAGATACCCCGGTGAATCTGTATTACCCGAGTGATCCATTCACTTACACAGGACCTTTTGTCAGACAAATCCCCCTGGCAAGGGGGGAGAATTTTCATCACAAATCCTATCACCAACAGAAAAAACAAAAGGGCATCGAGAGATATTGCTCTTGAAACCTTATTTTTTCCATGAAAAATCTTGTTTTTGGTCAAATACTCAAACCTGTGAATCAGTAAGATTGTAAATGGGTCATTCTGTATTTGTGAACATGACTATCTCAAATTTGGGATCTGGTGATAGCGATTAATGAAAACTAATAGATCACCAACACATTGTTTGCGGGAAACGCTTAAAAGCATCATTAACATAATGTTGGTAGAGAGCGGGAGACACTTACGAGCGTTCTATTTGCTTTTGGTAGAGCGCGAGAGATGCCAAAAAACATTGTTGGGATTAGAGTTGGGTTTGCTGTTACTTGTGATTAGTATACAATCGTAATTAGCGTACTAATTAGGGTCTGGGTTGATGAAAATAATTGCGACCCACATATGTACTTTAAACGTTTTCATAGTTGCAAATAAATTACGCCACAGTGCTTATCAGACCAAATATTTTTTGTAAAAATAAAAATTCTCTAAATTTTTTTTGTTTCTGTTATGTTTATTAAATTTTAATTTCTTCTTCTTCTTCAAACCCTTATCCGCACCCCAATGGTGCATAGGGCACTGCATTATGTAAACGCGGTGTTATCTTGATCGTTAACACACGAAGGAAAGGTGATCAGCCCTCCGCTTTAGGTGCCAATCAGTCCAGGGTAATATTGAATGAATATTAGAGTGAAAAAATCACCTCCAGAACGGTAGCCGAGCGTGCTGACCGTTACACTACGGAGGCGGACAGAAGGCGGAATTTTAATTTACCTACCGAATATTATATCCCCCATCGATTGGTAGAGTTTTATTCTTGAAGTTTATCGTTTAAAATTTTTATCATCAGATAGCGTTGTTACACTGAGTCACACACGCATGTTTTTATTGCTTCCGAGATATCTCGTCTCCGGCAACCATCGGGTTATGCAATCTGCGCAAAGGCCTGTAAACATCTAACGGTATAATGAGATTGTGTTAATTATTTCAGGTGTACTGCCCGAGCGGAGAGAAGTGTCCGCTGGCCAACTCCATCGTGCCGTGGGCCTTCATGCAGGGGGAGATCGCCACCATCCTGGGGGAGGAGTTCAAGCCCAAGAAAGAGCGCGACACCTAGGGCTGCCGGCGTAGCGTCCTGTGTCCCTGTCGGCCTCCCGGCCCCGGCCCCCTGGCCCCCCGGCCCCTCGAAGGAAGGGGGCCCGTGTCTCGTCGCGAGGTGCCCCCGGCGGGCGCCCCCGGGCGGAGATGTTAGATGCGCGCTCGTGTCCTTGTATAATAATAAGCGTGTAACTGTATAATTTGGCTCTCTGTGGCGCGGCGGTAGCGGCACTCGGTCTGTCCGGCGTCGGAGCGAGCGCCTCCCGAGGATCGGTCGGTCCTTGTGTCTGTCGGGACGACCGTATGTCTTTATTTGTAGTATACATTACGACTTTATCTTCCGTTTGGACATGGCGACATTCGGTCGTGTTTGATCTGATTTTGAAGGTTCCATTCGTACTACTCCTCGGATCGGGAATGCCTCGATGTTGTAAATATTTGTAAATAGGTTTTAGTATTTTATTTGATCATATTGAGAATGACTTGTACAAATTTGAGTATAAGTTGCGGCATAGGACGCAGTCTACAGTAGCGACTCGGCTCGAGGAAGATGGGTAACGACACCGTTCGACTTATCTCGTATTATATTGACAATCAAGGAGAAGTAAACTGTATCCGGGCGCGTTGTTTCGTTGTTGATTTTTAATGAATAAATTTGTTATACTTGTCGCTGTCGGCGAGCTGTCGCTGACAAACTTAACCTAGTCATTTGAAATGTAATAGTCCGCAAGCCCACTCGCTGCGGCGTATATAGGAACTCTAAAACTCGCTGGTATGTAAAGAGGAACATTATTACATTGTAATGTCTACATTTAGTATGTTCATTTTATGGAATGCCTTTGTTTTAAATGAACGGGTTCCATTCCGGGACCTGTTCGCTTGTTATTGGGTTGTTAATAAATCCAACTTTCTCCGGAATGTTTAATCTTTATTGTAAATATTTGAAACTGCGTTAACGACATATGTATATTTCGGTGAGTATCCGGTGTTCTTTTTCCAGTGTCCTTTGTTTTGAAAAACAAAATAACATTTTGGATAAATTATTAACTCACAATGGATATCTGCTTTTAAACTACATAGTACTAAGTATTAATGTTTATGAATAAATGTGATTGTATTGTATCTGATATTCTTCTTTTCCCTTTTCCCTTATTCCTACTTCTAACTCCCATACAGTAAAAATGCACTAGTCAAAAATTGACTCAAAGAAAAAATATATATATTTTCCACATACAAACTGATGTGTAGCGATATTTCAAGGGTAATTTTTCCTTTTTGTGGACAAAATAACAAAAGCAGCTTTAGAAATCGCTGATTCAGAAAAAAACTCAAATCCCTTTTGTCTGAAAAAAAAAACCTTGTGAAATTTTGAATGTGAAAAAAAAAAGGATTTATGGAAAAAAAAAATCGGATCAGAGATGTAATAAAAACACTTGAAGGACATCCGTTGTTTAGTACTTTAAGCTGAAATTCCAAACTACGACGGGAGGGGGGTATTTAGTGGTTCCAGATAGATGAGCCCAAGCCGTGTGATATGTAACCCCCTTATTATGGGCGCAACTTGAACATTGTTTGGACTCTGCACTAGGAAAATCAACTGTTGATGAGACTACAGATATCAAAGGAATTTGTTGGACATAACGTGCATGAATATTTGGAAATGCAAAAGCTGTGTGCAAAGTGGGTGCTGCACATGCTCACAAGCCATCGAAAGCAACGACGTGTTGATGATTCGAACAATGTTTAGCGATATTCAACCGTAATAAAGACAAATTCTCCTGTCGATATATTACAATGGATGAAACATGGCTCCAGTACTACTGTACACTCCAGTACACTCGAGTCCAATCGACAGTCGGCCGAGTGAACTGCGCGCGATTAACCAAAGAGTGGAAAGGCGCAACAGTCGGCTGGCAAGGGTACGGCATTAGTATTCTGGGATGCGAATGATATTATATTCATCAATTACCATGAAAAGGGCCAGACATACCGTTGTTGGAGCATCTGAAGGATGAAATCATGAAAAGTCTCCATTTGAAGAAGAAAAAAGTGCTGTTACATCAAGACAATCACTGTGTCACAAATCAATGAAAATGATGGCAAAATTGCTTGAACTAAGCTACAAATTGCTTCCCCATCCACTGTGTTTTCCAGATCTGGCCCCTGGTGACTTTCCTGGTTGCAGACCTCAAAAAAGACACCGAGATACAGCACTGATGAAGAGGTAATCGCCAAAACTGAGGCTTATTTTAAGCCTAAAGAGAAATCGTACTTTAAAAATGGTATCAAAAAATTTTAGGGCTGCTATTAATGTTGTATCACCCTCGAAGGGAACTATATTAAATAATGAAATCAAATTTTACCAAATAAATGTGTTTCACATTATGAATTTTTCAGCCCGACTGTTACACGCATGCATGCATCGAATAAAAAAAAAATTCATACAGAGTTACTGAAATTTCTGTATGAAAACAGTATTGGAGGTACGAGAATTTCATAATGTTTTCGAGATATTGTTCAGATTACCGAGCTATGACTTCAATCTGTTATATTTATATGAGGAAGGGTGATAAGTCATATTTTAATTAAATGCGTGTTGCAAAAAGGGTGTTAATTATTGCAGTGCAATAGATATGTAACGTTTTAATCAAATACAAAAAAAGGAATAGAAATGCTCTTCTTGCAAATGTTATATGCGAAGTCAGCCCTTCTACCTGGCGAGCTCTCACACTTGCCAACAAAATTAACATCGGATACCAGAGACTCGTGGTCGAGGATGAGAGTCCTTTAGTGCAGTGCTTTAAATGCCTGTCCTTTGGGCACGTACAAAAGTACTGCGACGGTAACGAGAGATGCGCATATTGCACTCTTAATCACCCGACCAAGGACTGCCCTACCAAAGAGCAGGGTCTCCCCTCTTGCCATAACTGCACAGTCAGAAAAACTGGAAACACAGGCCACTATGCAACCAGCAAGCTGTGTCCGCTTCGTTCAGTTATGGATCAAAGGGCTAGAGAGAGGGTAGACTACTTATGCTAAGGACGCCCAACTATATATCATCCAATGCAACCTCCAACGAAATCAAGCCGCAACTGACGAGATAATTAGAAACTTTGTACAAGCGAAAGGCGACATTATCATAGCACAAGAACCCTATGTCGGGAATACTGGAAAATGCAAACCTTATCCTGGGGTTAGGATATTTGATAGCTCCACCGGCTCCAAGAACAACCCCAACAAAGCCACTATAATTGTCGTCAATTCTCAACTTGTATGTTGGCAAAACAGTGATACTTCGACCAACAGAAATATCTCCACTGTGACTATTTCCTGCAAAAACGGGGATATTGTCAATTTTATGTCTATTTACATTGAGCCTACCTCTAACGTCAAAACCATTCTTGACGTCGTACAGAAAGTTTTGAAAAACACCAAAAATGACTTTGTACTCGGAGGTGACTTTAACTGCAAACACACGCTGTGGGGATGCCCTAAAACAGACCTAAGAGGCAAAAATCTGGCAGACTTCATTGCGTCAAACTCCCTTGCAGTTCTAAACTCCGGAAAGTCACTTACCTTCCAAGTTGTACGGGGAGGAAAATTAATTGAAAGTATTCTTGACGTTACACTATGTTCTCTAAACTTTGTCAATAAAATCAAGAACTGGAAAGTGGAACACGAGATTTCAACACTTTCGGACCATAACGCAATTACCTTTTCCATAACCTCTAATCCAAATCTAGCGCAAAGTAAATCCAGAACAAGAAAATATCTTATAAAAAATTAACTTTGGCCGAGATTTAGAAAAAAGGTGGCTCTGGAATTAGAAAAAGTTGACTCTCTTACCCTTGAAAAAATCCCATCACTCAGTCAAAATGAACTTGAAAACGCAATAACGCTCTACACTGAGACTATAACTCTTACCTGCGATAGAATTTTCTCTACTTTAAAACAATCCTCTAAGATAAGTAAACCTCCTTGGTGGACCAATGAAATTCGTGAATATCTAAGGAAGTCGGGAAGTTCGGGAAAAAGAAAAATATCGCTCATGAGTCATCACCAAATGTTAAAGAATAACCTATATCTTGCAATTGACTCCGCTAAAACTAGTAGCTGGAAAGATTTTTGTTCATTGCCTACAAAAGATGGAATATGGGGAAAAGTCAACAAAATTGTAAACAGTAAAATAAACATTAGTGTTCCTATTCACTTGACGGATGGCACTCACGCATGCAATAGCCCCCAAGAAACACTAAACTTGCTTTTTCAAACCTATTATTCACCGGATGACCCATCCTTAGATAACAATCAGCAGGACCATATAAGAATGTCTTGTGCCTATCCTCATTCTAGCTCTAGAATAGACCCAGTGTTTCAAGATCACGAAATTATGACGGCCCTTCACCTCCAAAATCATAAGAAAGCCCCTGGTAAAGATCATCTGACTGCTGACATCTGCTTACAGGCAGTTGAAGCATGCCCGAAAATTTTCTTCCACTTGATCAAAAGGTGTCAAGCTCTAGGATATTTCCCGAAAATCTGGAAAACATCGTACACGACCATTATTCCTAAAGCAGGGAAGGATGATTACAACCACATACGATCATACAGGCCCATTGGTTTATTACCTGCTTTTGGGAAGACTCTAGAAAAAGTTGTCTGCAGTCGTCTAATTTCGGACCTACTACAGAGAAACAAATTATCCAGTAAACAGTTAGGATTTTTGCCGCAGTGTTCAACTGAAGATGCGGTCTACAACATTGTTAAGCACTTAAATACTGTAAGAGGCCAAGGAAAAAAGAAGGTGGCCATCATCTCCTTGGATATTAAAGGCTCCTTTGACAACGCCTGGTGGCCTTTACTCTCGCTTCAACTAAAAACAATGGACATTCCAACAGACCAATATAGACTTTTACACAGTTATCTCACTGAAAGGCAAATAACAATTGAAATTGCGGGAGTAAGCGACACCCGGCCTAACACCAAAGGGTGTGTACAGGGGTCAATTCTAGGCCCAATTATGTGGGATATTATTATAAATGACCTTTTAGAGCTGTTGCAAGATCCATACAATTTTGTTCAAGCGTACGCGGATGACATTATTATTATTATTGCAGAATCTAATATACAAAACTTGGTTAAAATATCCGAGTAAACTCTAAATACTGTGCACAAATGGGGTACGAAAGCTAAATTAGAATTTGTTCCCGAAAAAACCAATGTTCTATTCGTTAAACCCGGCAAAACAACTTATCCAAAGATAATTATGGATAATACGGAAATCAAAGAAGTTAAATACCTAAAAGTACTAGGAATATATATAGATAATAAACTCAACTGGAAGGAACATGTCGAGCAAACATGCGCCAAAGCCCTTAACATCCACAAAAAAGTTAATCCGTGCCGCAAAACCAACTTGGGGTCTTTCTTGTGTAATTTGCAAACTGATCTACCAAACACTTATCCTCCCTATTATTACTTATGGAGCAGGAGCTTGGGGCGGCAACCTTAGCGTCTTCAATAAAAAGAAACTTATCTCCATACAAAGATACTTTGCGATAACGCTCTGCAAGGGATATAGGACTATCTCCACCAACTCTGCCCTTGTGTGGAATTGTACCGATCGACCTGAAAGTAAAAGAATTCTACGATATTTACCACACCAAGCTGACTGGCACCATCATGGGACTATCCAGTGACAGACAGATTCAAAAGAGGATTCCTTTTAAGCATTTGAGACACCCTGCAGAAAGGACTCCAGTAAGCATTTCTTTCCCAGGTGACATTGCAAAGGACGACAGCAAGGCTGTAAATATTTATACGGATGGAAGCAAGATTGACGGAAAGGTTGGGGCTGCTTTCGTAGCATACATAAATAATTCCGAAGTGAAAGCAGGAACCTTCAAGCTTGCCGACGAGTGTAGTGTTTTTCAAGCAGAGCTGAGAGCTATAAGAGAAGCTGTAAAATGGAGTAAGGGAAACTCACAACTGAGTCCAATAAACATTTACTCTGACAGCAAATCGGGGCTAGCAGCTCTGCAGGTGGACTGCTCATCAAACTGCGTTATTAACTCAATACACGAGCTACTGCGTTGTGCTAACTCTCCAATACACCTGATGTGGGTGAGGGCGCACGTAGGACTTAAAGGCACCAAAAACTCGGCGCCAACTTTCTCAATGATTCCACTGCGCTACGTGAAACGTTTGTACCATCAAGAATCCTTAAAGGAACGGAACAAAATATATAAAGCATCTGAAAGTGGAAAGACCACAAGACTTTTTTTTGAAAATGTGCAAGATGCGATCTCTATTCTAGACAAACATGGGAGAAAATATTTTCTCACACAAATGCTGACAGGACATGGAGCCTTTAGAGTCTATTTAAACCGTTTCGGCCTTCGTCCTGATCCATGCTGCCCGTGTGATGGCACCACTGCTCAGTCTGTGGAACACGTACTGAGATCTTGCCCAATGTTTGAGCGAAACAGGTGGATTCTCCAAATGGAGTGTGATGCTCACAACATCGACTCCCTGAACCCGCAGGAGATGCTAAGAAGCGGAGTCGTCACCGAGTTGTACTTGGACTACCTGGAAAGTATAGTTATGAAGATGAAAAACTACAATGAAGGAGGATAAACGTCGGAGCCGGATAATACTTACGGAGCTCAATGCAGTGGAGTGAAGCGGCTGAACGCTGCTCTAACCTCCTTTTTTTCTCTCCCAAATAATGCATACCCGAAAGCACTAAAGTAAAAGTGCAAGAATCCCGTACCCGTAACATGACCTTGCATATGTAAGCAGGGTGCAAAAAAAATGTGAGAGGGAAAAAAAAATTAATAATAGATATGTAACTGACATCAAGAAATCTATCCACCGTAATGAGTACTGCGTCAATCCAATGCAGTGCTCTTTGCACTGTATTGATTTGTGCACCATTGGGCAAGAAGGCTCGGAAGAAGAAATGACAATTAGTGGTATTTATAAGTAAATGTAACCAAGGTTTTCTACCATTTAGTCATCCATAGAGGTAGGCAGAGAGGATGACATACCATACATATCTGTTTTGATGCACACATTTGCTTGGATAAGGTTTAACCTGTCCGGGAGTATGGCCGTACATGTACGGCCATACCAAACTTTTCTCAAAGGAGTTTGGACGTACATGTACGGCCGATACAAAATATGATTTATGACACGATTTATATCAAAACATGTTAAAAACATGATTTATCGATATTTCGATAATTTTGGTATAAATCATGTTTACTGGGGTAAATATCTTTGTTTATTCAAGAAAACATGTTGCTTATAACATCGACTATAACATAAAAATTTAAAAGTAAAAAAAAAAAACAAAAACAAATTCACTCCTCAGATACAGTTTTGTCCGGAGAAACTCACACCCAGACAGGTTAAAGATCAATTAGTGGATTTTTGTTATTTCTAACTAAAAACACTTTTAAATTTACTTTGTGTTGGGAAAATGAGTGATAATCTAGTGTGGGCTGATCAGGAACTCCTCAGCATTTGCTCATTGCTGAGAGGAAACCACGTTGCACTCCTCAGAAGAAGCCGGACTGGTATTAAGAGGCCTTTTGTTCCACTAAAAGAAGGTTCGTGGATGCAGATGCGCAATACAATGTAACTATACAAGTTGTGTACATACTAGCCTCTCTGCATCAACTCCACTCCCACCTACCCGTGGTGAACCCTGTTAAACCTAGCAACCCAGGAAGAGATTGCGGTAACCAACCCCTTTGGAAGCCTGGGTAGGTGAGCAGACGGGAGACGGGGGTCTGGAGGGCTCACATCAGTACTGAACTGACGAAGAGCTCCCTGGATGGTCCCGGTGTAGGCCGTGTACCTAAGGATGGTGGCTGCCAGGAAACTGGACAGCCGGCATCCACAGCCCGAGTTAGCTGGGCTACTGCACTGATGGAGGGCAGCAGTACCCATCAGAACTGGAAGCGAGCGGAGGCAATGGATGCCAGAACGGTTGCCCAACAGATTACTCTAGGCGCAGCTGCAACAGCCTCAACGACTGGAGTACTGCGGTGCAGAAGGCAACGGGAAACCACTGCACTACTTTCCCAAGACAACCCAATGAAAGTAAGCAAACAAATAGGAAGGCCGTCGAGCGATCCGGTTGACACCCGGCGCCTCTGGGGGTCCGGGCCCCAAGGTGGGAAATCGGTGACCGGGCACATCGGTGTGACGCACCAGGCACCATGTGGGAAATGTGCGACTGGTGAAGCTAATTCCAATACAAGAATATCCGTGCGTAATACACACAGAGTTGGCACCTGGAATGTCAGAGGATTACGCCTGCCAGGAAAGACGGATATTCTAGAAAAAGAAATGACCAACCATAACATACACATATTAGGAGTCTCAGAAACACATTGGACCGAAAATGGACACTTAACAACAGCAAACGGTAATACAATATACTTCTCAGGCAATGCAAATGCAACATTTAGTGGGGTAGCGGTAATTTTAACATCTCAGTTAAGTAAGTCTGTCATAGGATATAACCCCATTAATGACAGAATGATCCACATCAAACTGAACACTCAACCCTGCAAAATGAATATTGTACAAGTGTATGCACCGACTGCCGATGCTCCAGATGAAGTTATTGATCTTTTCTATTCTGCTCTCAAAGAAACGCTGGCTCAAATACCCAATAAAGAAATAACAATGGTTATTGGTGATCTCAATGCAAAAGTTGGATCAAACAGTTACCTCGAAGGTGCAGTTGGCCATTATGGAATTGGCACCCAAAAATGATAGAGGCGAACGTTTGATCCAATTTGCTATTGAAGAAAAAATGATTATCATGAATACTTGGTTTAAACAGCACATCAGACGCCTATACACATGGATATCACCGGGTGATAGATGTCGCAACCAGATTGATTACATCATGATAAATAGCCGCTGGAGGTCATCGGTAAGTAATGTTAAAACTTATCCTGGTGCAGATTGCGGCTCTGATCATAATCTGCTGATTGCACAAATCAGAGCCAAGTTCAAAATTATAAAAAGGGATAAGTTTAAAACTTTAAACCTCAATGAGCCAGCAATTAAATGTTTTGGCACAGATATCAGGAAACAAGACGCTGATTTCAACGTAAACTCCTCTGAAAATGTCGAACAGCGTTGGAACAGTCTCAAAGAGAAAATTGTCAAGACTGCAATGAAATATCAGGAGCCGAGAAATGAAAGGAGGAAATCTTGGATATCAGACCCCACATGGGATATGATATCAAAGCGAAAAGCGATGAGAGTAAAAGGAACCTCATCTGCAGAAGCGAGACAAGAATACTCTAGGCTCAATAAAGATATACAAAGACATTGCCGACGAGACAAAAATAAACAAATTTCGGATATCTGTGCTGAGAAAGAAGATAAAGCGAATAGCGTCACTACAAAGGATCTTTTCCAAAAGGTTAAACTCTTAACCCGTGCCTTCAAACCTCAGACATGGGCAATAGAGGACCAAAATGGAAGCGTTCTGACGGACATTGGCAGCGTCTTGGAGAGATGGCGAGGTTACTGCTCCGGACTATATGCCGAGACCTCAACAGCAGGAAGTCCTTCCTTTGAGAATCAAACCATGGAACCCGACATTTTGGAAGAAGAGATTCGAGATGCACTGAAAAAACTAAAATGCAACAAGTCCCCCGGCAATGACTGCATACAGGCCGAGCTTCTAAAAGAACTAGGGGATAAGGGCATAAAAACAGTGCTGGATCTCTGCAACCTCATATGGAGAACGGGAACATGGCCTCAGGAATGGGCTGAATCTGTTTTCATTCCTCTTCACAAAAAAGGCTCATCCAAAAAGTGTGAAAACTATAGGACAATAGCACTTATCTCTCACACCAGCAAGATAATGCTATATGTTCTAAAAGCACGATTACACAGTTACATTGGATGGCAAATACCAAAGGAACAAGCTGGTTTTGTGAAAGGAAGAGGAACAAGAGAGCAGATCCTCAACATCCGCCAAGTGATCGAAAAAAGCCGAGAGTTCCTGACGCCAACAGTTTTATGCTTTATCGATTACAAAAAAGCTTTCGACTGCGTGAAGTGGGAACATCTGTGGAAAGTACTCATGGAGATGGGAGTCCCATCCCATTTGATAAAACTCATCCATGGACTTTATGCCCAAAGTAAGGCAATCGTAAGAATCAATGGCATAAACACTGCAAGCTTCCCCACTGAGAAAGGTGTAAGACAGGGATGCATACTCTCCCCTGACCTGTTTAACATCTATGGGGAATACATCATGCGCAGGGCTCTCTACGAATGGAATGGAGGAGTGTCCATTGGTGGCGTAAAGCTGTCCAATATACGATATGCGGACGACACAACACTTCTGGCCAAAGACCCAAAAGAGATGGTAGATCTCCTTAAACGAGTAGAGATTGAGAGCAAGGCACTGGGACTAGAGATTAACCAAAGCAAGACCAAGATCATGATCATAGACCGATCTAAGAAGTTTGGTGATCTCGGGAACTCACTGGAAGGTTTAGAGATAATAAACGAGTTCCAGTTCCTTGGATCTCAAATCAGCAATGAAGGAACTTGTGAAGGAGAGATTAGACGTCGTATCGCCATCGCCAAAAGTGCCATGTCTAAGCTAGACAAAATTTGGAAAGACCGGGGTGTGAGTAACAACACCAAGATGAAGCTTGTCAGGAGCTTGGTCCACTCCATTTTTCTCTATGCTGCTGAAACATGGACTATAAAAGCAGCAGAAAGGAGAAAAATTGATGCCTTCGAAATGTGGTGTTGGAGGCGCATGCTCCGAATTCCATGGACAGCTAGACGCACCAATGAGTCCATTCGCCAGGAACTACGCTTGGATGGCTTGTCTCTGGCCAATATCTGTACCCGACGGATTCTCCAGTTCTTTGGACACGTTGCGCGTGGCAACGAGGATAGCCTGGAACGACTAGTTGTGATCGGTAGCCTGGAGGGAAAGAGAGGGAGAGGAAGATCCCCCACACGATGGACCGATCAAATTAAGGCAGCAGCAGGCACCTCAGTGGTTGGAGCGCTACGTGCAGCGCAGTCAAGGGATAACTGGAGAAGAGTCATTGCTTCTGCAAGGGTCACAACCCTCAGCAATGAGGATTAAGACGGAGAAGAAGAAAAGAAGGTACGGCATTTTGTGTCCTAGCTTGATTTACAGCACCAATGTCCTTTGCTATTTTTATAGAGTGTGATACCACCTCTCGTTAGAGTTCCTTATGAACTAACATGGATCCAATGTTGGATAGGTCCTCATCCAGGCTCTCCAGGTGTTGATGCACACTTGTACACGGAACAGTGTATAGCAATGTTTATATATATATATATATATATATATATATATATATATATATATATATATATATATATATATATATATATATATATATGCATGTATATATATAAAATTTGGATATTTCTCTTTTTAATAAAAAAAATGTGATTTTTCTAGTCTTGATCGGTGACCCCCGACTGCAAAGTCGGGGGTCTAAGTGGAGCTCCTACCTAGATTATAAGGTTTAGATAGGTAGCTAGGAACATTTATAATTATTATTATAATTTTTCACCATTGGAAACAATTATCTAGGAGGCGCTGCATTAGTAGGTAGGTACTTGCATAATAGTAAGTACCAACCTATATATCTTGTACACAGTCGAGGGGCTTAAGTGGAGCTCCTACCTAGATTATAGGTAGGTTGATAGACATTTATTTTTATTGTAATTTTTCACCAATGGAGGCAATTATCTAGGAGGCGCTGCATAAATAGGTAGGTACTTGCACAATAGTAAGTACCAACCTATAAAGAAATGACATTCTCCTGTTGCTCCCCTGAAAATACATCATTGTTGCTTCCATGGAAACTAGGAATACGTATTTCAAAATACATCAACATAACAATGACATATCATCAAACTGTCATGTTTATTATTTAGACGAAAAATAAAGTAAATAATACATGAAAAGCCATGTATTCAAAATAATTAAAAATTCGATGCTTACAATCGCGGTTTATTTAGTTAGCATTTCGTTAAATAAAGCTAATATGTGTATTATTTAAGTATTTTAATAAATTAGTGTTTTGTGAATTTTACGGATATAAACTGTTATATCCTTTAAATCATGACTTACAGGCTTTGTTATAAATCTGGCTCCTGTGTTTAGTTTTATTATCATATTTCTATTTTTAATTTCATAAAAGTTTTTCATTTCAATAAAAAATGGCCAATGATAACACAGATCAGCATTTAAGGCCAAGGGACCCTCGTTATAACTACCCTTTAGAGAGATATATGGTAAGTTTAACCTAGAATGTATGTATTGAAACTATTAGTAGGTGCTTAAACATTTTACGGATATATCCACAGAGAAAAAAAAATTGGGATGGGATTTGAAAGTCTGGGCATTTACAGGGCTTACGACACGTCATTGACGAGTGATTTAACGATCAAACAACCATATTTCTAAGTTTAAAAAATATATATTCCATTTGAGAGGAATATCTCGCATACTAATTTCTGTTCTTGAAATTTTTAAATAAATACCTAGTATTTCAAACTCCCTACTTTTTTCTCAGTCATCAAAAATGTCAATAACAACCTGTTGCCGAATTGAATGCTAAAATATTGTCAGTACAATATTTTTATTTATTACAGAAAAACAACTCTAACCGACACACGACTGGTGACCTATCAGATTCCTTAATAGAGGAAGACATTGCGAAGCTCCAAGTAATAAAAAATATTGTAAGGACGGCTGAAATAGAAATTAACAATATCGCAGCCAGCCTTATGCAAAATAAAGAACCTAAAACTGCGCATATAACGGAACCCGCTTATTTCGATAAAGACTTTGACCAAAAAAGTTATATTCAGGAACTTGTCAATGCCAAAATACAAGGAATGAAAATAGTCGAACAGGACACGGCTGTTTCCAAAATACAAAAGATTATGATACTGAAACAAGCTTTGGAGACGGTAAGCGAAACTAAAAACCATGAAGTCAAAACCAATCTCGGTGCGAAATCTCTACAAGTAACGGATAACGATACTACAAAGTATTCAAATAAGGAAACGCAAAGCAGGAACACCACTTCCAGAAAAGTAGGAACTAACCGTCACTCCGATAGTAAAGACGGATTTAAACTAGATGGTAATATTAAGTCCAATGAAGGAAGTTCACACGAAAGGGAACACAATATTATAGATGATACATTTGTAAATATTAATGGCACAAATAATAAACTGGTTGAAATGAAATCTCAACAAACTGACTATATCCCAAAAGCAGTAGAAATCCCCATTCTCACCAAGCCGAGACTATCCATCCAAGTCATGCCCAGTTTAAACATCAGAAGCCAGTTGATTGAACAGAAAATCCCTTCTTTGGATATATATCCGAGTGACGAAACCAACATTCAACCGGGCAAGGCGACCAATGTGGCCTTAGTGCAATCTGAACACTCGGATAAAAAGTCTTCGGGGAAAAAGGTCAAAATAGAACTCCCCCCGAGTGTGCCGCAAGTTATACCATTACAAGAAGATGACGTTGTTCACGCTGAATCTGCCAGAAGAATGTCCGGTTCGGAAATTTTTGAACACAAAAATATTGAAGAAATTTTAAATAGGCTAATTTGTCAAGGGCCGCAAATTCCCGAGACGGGTGAACAAATTAAGTTTAAACAACGGATAACGAAGCCTGGCAAATCTGCGCCTAAGTACGATAGTCCATACATATTCCTCAACCGATCTAACAGTGAATCTCGATTCGTTAACAGTGTTCCTTCCATTTCCATAAACCGTAAAGTTTCCAAATTGAAAAAGTATGCCATTCCAGAAATCCAAAAGATATATAATCCAAGATCAAACTTTAGGCGTGCTGTTTCTAAAAAAGGGCAAAATTTCACAGAGTACAGCAGACTCTCTTCCAGTGTTCAAACACAGCAAACATATCAGAGTAAATTATACGATGTACCTATTTTGAAAGGTGAAAGAAGTACGAGCATTATTGAAAAGAGACCTCATTTGTCCGTTGAATATATTCCATATTCTAAACTGACAGTGGGAGGATATAAAGTGAATGAAATTGAAAATAATATACCTAAAAGACAATTTACGAGTAAGAAGTCTAAATCTGTTCATTTAAATGGCTCACCGACAGACCGCAGACAAAGAGATAGTATTTGTGAAGATAAAATTAATATCAACAGTGACCATAGTGAGAAATCTTCAAACCGAGAAATCAATTCAAACAGTCGGACATCAATCGCAACATCTAATATGACATCTACTTCCGACGAAGACGAATCGTCGAATGAGTATGATGATGATTTTGACAACGAATCGAGATCAAATGACTCCCGACAAAAGAAAGATTCCGCAACTCTCAAAACGCCAATAATGGACAATAAACAGACTGTTGACAATATCATTCCTGTAAGTTCCAAAAAACCGACGCTCGAATTAAAGAACAGTGTCGATGTTTTTGATTTTATTCATTCCATCGAAACGAAAGATGATTCAACTCAAAGTGGTAATACCGTGCGGGTCAAGTTTAAAGAAACTCAGACGAGCCCGACTGACACAACCACCGAAGATGGCAAAAATGATGTGGAAACAAATCAAAATGAACAATTTAACGTAGCTAATCTCACTTTAAGAGATATGATGCAGATCCAAAAGAGTTTAGCGTTACTCAATACCAACTTCTTAGGTAATCCCATTAATGAAGTGTTCAACAATAATACTAGAAATGTACCAATCATTAATACAAGTTACGAGGTGAAAGAAGACAATGCCGAAAGTAAGAACTTACTATCCATCAATGTCAAAGAGAGTTTATCCATCAACGAATACCCAGTCCCGAAGAACACGCAAACCTCTCCATCAAAAAGTCAAAATGTTACGACGTCTCCGACTGAAACGCTTAATAAAATGCTCTCGCCGATGTTCAAAGATGCCAAAATAGATGCAGGTACGAGTCCCGGCTATGTCTCTGCGGTTGATGCAAATTCAGATGAGGCGAAGAATTTGGAAATTCCATTTCATGAAACTAACCAAATCCCCAATTATCCCGGTGGAAATAAATCTTCCAGGGATAGGGTATTATTACTGGATAAATACTCGAGCGATGCCTACACGGACCCGTCCCATTCGGAATCTAGTGAAACACACAGTCTAGGGGAGATCAACTTGAGGATCCTCAGGAAGAAGTCATTCATCATCAAGAGACTAGATAAATGGGATTCCAAGAGTAACTCGTTAGTGACGAGTAGCAGTAGTGACATCCAAATAGATACAACAACATATGGAAAGAAAAGTGACGGAGAAATGAGCGTTGGCCAAATATTGCTAGAAAAATAAACTGGGGATACTTTGGATACATGGTAATTATGTAGTTCTTTTCACAACATAGCAATATTTTAGGAAAGTAATTTTTTACTTACTGAGCTTATTGACACAATTTTATAAAATTATTGACTCGGATTGTAAGTAGTTTTATATTGTCACTAGTTTTTAGCATTTTATTAGAGAATAAAAAATATAAAAATTAGGATAATTTTAATTTTGTTTTACTATTTTTAAATTTCAGATATATTACTTTTCAAAAGGACTCGGAATGGACGCCTCTTTGATAATATGCAAAGATTTTTATAGACTAATTAGATTAGTTTATATTTTGAGCGATAATGATCTTTGAAGGATTTTGCATCATTTTAATACTTGCTTATACAGTTAGTAAATAATATTTATCGGGATTATAGTTAAATGTTTCAGTTTAAAAATAGTGGAAAATGAGGTTTGGAAAAATAGTTTGTAACTTTTTTCTAACCGGTTTCTCAAACAAACAAGTACTCAGGTGACGAATCACAAGTACCTTTTTGATTTTAGTCTGAACAGGGAAAATACCTAGTGGAGCTTTTATTAATGGATTAAACAAAAATTGTATTCAATAATAATAATTGGCAATTATAAATACTGTATTGTTGGGTAATATATCCAAAATTAAACACGGTTATTGGATTCAATTCAACTTTTATTTACATATATATGATGTATATATATATATATATATATATATATATATATATATATATATATATATATATATATATATATATATATTGCTTTGCAGCCCTAGCTTGTAACCTAATGCAGTATGTAAATTGGTGAGATCAATCCAGGAATGTGTTGTGATGCAAGTATACTTAGATTGAATCTCTGTGACCCACTTGATGTGTTACTGTACAACACAAATAAAATATTAGATTAGAATTGATAATATAATTAACCTCGAATACAATTACAAGGTGGGCGGCAATCTTCCTGTTAGCATTCACAGAGTCACAATGAGATGAATACAAACCTCCATCCATTCAGAATAGCAATTCACTAGCAGATATATGAATTTCAACATAGTACCTTGATCAAAAAACCCATACGAATTGATCGTTATCGAACCTGAACAACACATTTACACCCAACGAAAAAACATCTGTTGTGCTTTATATAATTTTTCATTTTAATATGAATCAAAAATGCCAAAAAAAACATAGTCTACCACAGGATTTCATATAAAAAATTGACTGTTTACAATACCAAATTTAAAAACAGATTTTAGGTTGTCTATATTAGACTCAATCTAGAAATAAAATGTCTCTATTTTGCATGGAATGGAATTAGCCATCTTTTATTTGCACTAATTCATATCACACAGGATGTCGTAGTGTAGCTGAGTAAACGCCCAACTGCAAAACTGGAATCATTGGCAAAATGTAAAATACATTCAGGAAAGGTTTATTTTCAATTGGTCTGGATGTTTGGCAAGTATTTCTTCCTTCCCATCCCTCTCATCTACCTGCAGGCAAGCCACTAAAATAAGGTTTTATGGATTATTCTGCGTATCAAATACATAAGGCTGTATGTATGTGGCATTTTGACAACAATAACTTAGGTAAACATTCTTTTTTTCTCTCAATGATGTGAAAAATCAATCTTAGTTACATGAAAGCAAGATGATCAATCTATTCCAGTGGACACCGACGTACCCAACGATCCGCCCCCGCAAGGATGTTCATTCAGCCCTTCCAAAAATTCCCTTTTTGCACAAATAAATCAATGTTCTAATTAGATTCTAAATGGAATGTGGATTTATTTTTTCACTCGGTTTTATCTGCTTTTTAAATCAATCCGGTCCTTTTCCGGTAAAAAGTTGGTGACCCTTGATCTATCCAATCCAGAGTGACATGTGACATCAAAATAAAGTGAGAATTTAGCTAAAGTTGTGACTATTACTTTTTTTAACACCCGAGCTAGAAATACACAATACTTAACCAAATTTGTGCGCCTATTGGCGTGATTAGTTTTAAATGATGGAATCAAATTAAGTTACAACTTCTTTTAAAGAAGTTATTCTTTAATTTGATTGCCTATGTCTAGAATGTACTAATCTTACGTACATCAATGCAAAATAAATTCAAGAAAGATTTATTTTCAATTGGTCTGGGTGTTTGTGATGTATTTTTCTACATTTACCTTCCCTAACCTTACTATCCTACCTCCAGACAAGCCTCTAAAATAGAGGCTTTGCGGGTTATTCCTTTTTTAAAAAATCCAATTGGATATCAAACTCGGAACCTCATCCATGGTTGCTAATTGTGCTATTCACCACACAACAGTAGCAATTAGGTACATTTGTACTAGAGATCATTAATCTGTCAGGTGAGAAATAGATACTATAATATTATCAATGATATTTTTGAGTGTGTCCAAATATACCGGGTTTAAACATCGAGACAGTGTTATGAAGGTGTTTTAGAGACTTGAAGATAGATAAAGAAGTAAAAATGATGTTTAGGGAATACGTATATCGCACATATACAACATCAGCAACTAAAGGTATGCTAGTTTATACTATGTATGTTATTCCGCAGTAAAATGTAATCTTATTTAAGTATGGGCTATTTCAATAAGATTACACAAAATTACAACTCAGATAATAAATGTTGTTTTTTTTTACACTCGCTTCTTGATTTTTACATAGTAATTTAAAGCAAGTAGGTACTTAATAAAATGGTTACATCCTCATAACACAGAGGTATCTGCATATTATTCGGTGGCCTCCAATCAATTTAAAAAGGAAACATCATGATATCATCCTTTTTTATTTAACATTTTCATTTAGAAAAAATCTTGTCTTATTTTGTTATTGCGATATATTTTTTACATCTATCTTCCCTATCCTTACTATCCTACCTGCAGACGAGCCTGTAAAATGGGGTTTTAGAAACTCTCCACCTCAGAAAGTACAGGGTCCTTGGAGGGACTGTACACATTAGCAGCATCAAACGAACTGGCGGCAAGTGTCCTCCGAGATTGTTTTTATTCTAATTGCTTTCGTCACTGAGAAGTTTGCCATCCCTGTTCTTATCATCATGGTTATATAATTTGGAAACATATACAGGCGGACCTTAACTTTTGCACATGATTGGTTCCTGAAAATGTGTGCGAAAGTTAAATAATCCAAAGTAGAGGGATAGTTTTTTTTTTTTAAAAACACCAATTACATTATAATTTGTTTTTATATAAAACTACTACTAAGTACATATTAAATAAAAATTATATTTTCTAAAGAAACTTGACAATAGTTGTATTTTTTTCTCTTCCTCATAGAGAGTTCTGTAACATGAAGTGCCAATATGGATCGCCCTACGCACTCGAGATATGCATTTTCCATTGGGATCACATTCAATTCGGTACGTACATAACACTTTTCACAGTACGGACCCGGTTCATATGCATTTCATGGAAAGTCGAATGTGCGAAAGATGAGGTTCGCCTGTAGTATGTTGGTAAATAGTGGAATTTACCAAGTTGACTCATTTTTCTTTAAAATAAACACTGAAAATGAAATACTCTGATATACCTATATAGTTTTTATTATCGCTACATTTTTAAATTTTATTTTGCCATTCCTTAATATTATATTAGGGATTTAAGTACACAATTAATATTGTTAATAAAAGGATATAATTATCGCAGTAAGTAATGTAAATCAAAGGAGATAAAACTTCATTTATGATAATGAATACACTGCCACTGCTATTTTCCTTACCAGCGCTTTACAGATTACAACGATTTACAGAGCGCTGCATCAGAAGAACGCAGTGTCATCTTGATCGTAAATTATAAAACAAGATGAGCAGTCCGAGAGATGGTGCCAATCCAATTAATTGATCAAAGATGAAAATATTGCCGCCAAAATTTGGGAATTTTTACTTTGAATAAGGAGAAAAACCGGACACTGAACTTTCGCGTGGTGGACAAACGTGGAAACGCGTTTAGTGTCACATTACGGAGATGGCTAAAATATTTTTTTAATGCCACATTACATCAAGTACATCGTTTCAAAATTCCGGTTTGAATTACAATTAGATAATTTATTTTGACAGGAAGTGATCAAACGATTATATTTTCCACGCACTCGAGTAAAAATTGCATTCTCATCGCATGCGCGATAATTCTGGGATTAAATACATAATCGTAAGTAAACTTATTATGCTTTCAATTTCCCGGACAACCCGCAAGACCGGTCACTGAGAGTTGTAGACGCGGTTACAATCATTAACTATGATGAATTAACAAGTGTTTCTTACAATTCAGTTGTGCTAACTGTGTGTAGGAGACGAGCCGCGTTTTCGACATCATTTACGTGGCGAAACGATGCATTTAAATATAATATTGTTTTATTTAATAGTAACGACATCGGGAGGACTTGTCTTTTTGACAGATAGTGTTGTCAGCGAATTAAAGGGTAATTTTTAAAAACAATATGTTTGTGTTGCCTTAATTAAGTGTTTGTAAAATTTTTTATAACGTATTTTTTTATTCTTAAGGTAGGTACCTACTTAACGGATTATGATTTGCTATTTGCATTTCATTCAATTTTATATGCACGTCTATCTTATCAATCTTCTGCTTTTATGATAGAATTTTATATATATATATATATATATATATATATATATATATATATATATATATATATATATATATATATATATATATATATATATATATATATATATATATATATATATATATATATATATATATATATATATATATATATATATATATATATATATATATATATATATATATATATATATATATATATATATATATATATATATATATATATATATATATATATATATATATATATATATATATATATATATATATATATATATATATATATATATATATCAATGTATGTATTTTATTTTTTTTATATAGATGTGCGGTAAATTTTACGCTATCCAGGGGCAAATTTGTGGCATCACAAATTTCACTTTTTGTTTATTGTGATGCGTGTCTTTATGCTGATATTTATTTCAACTAATGGACGCCGCACTGTTGTCTGAAAGGTCTTTAAAAAGTATAAACATTTCTTATGACCAAAGGGGTCTTCACCAAAAAAATGATGCAGGATACCACTTTATATTTCGATTTTAAGCAATCATTTTAATTTTCCCAAATTAAATATTTTAGCACACAATTATTTTCTCACTGTGAACTGATATTTTTGTAATTTTTTTTAAAATTATATTTTTTTGTTAATAAAATAGGATTTTATAATACCTTTATATAGAAATATGTTGCTAATGTTCTAATATTTTTTTAATATAGAAGATCCAGAGTATTGGAATAGTTTGGCAAGAGCTGAATTGGACGAGGCTTTGGGAGTACAACTGAATACCGGGAGAGCAAAAAATGTGATATTATTTGTAGGTGATGGAATGGGGCCCAACACTGTAACCGCAACTAGAATTTATAAGCGCGGAGAAAGTGGACATTTGGCTTTTGAAAAGTTTCCACATATTGGGCTGCTTAAGGTTATAATATATTTTTTTAATATGTTGGTAATTCAAAAACGAAATCGAAAAATAATATTTAAAAGTGTTGTAGCTATGGAAGGTGTTATCTGAGTATGGGGTAAGCAGTAAACTTATCCAAGGCTTTGCATCCTTGTACGAGGATAGCACTGCATGCATTAGGGTAAATGGTTCATTTTCATCCTGGCTTAGCATCTCTAAAGGTGTTAAACAGGGATGTGTAATGTCACCGTGGCTGTTTAACCTATACATGGATAATTGCATGAAAGAACTGAAAGATTTAAATGTTGGAGCTAGAATGAATAATTTGACTGTCTGTTGCCTTTTTTATGCTGACAATGCTGTTCTTCTTGCCGATAGCAGAGAAGACCTGCAGGCGTTGGTGACTAAAGTTTATAATGTGTGTAAGGAAAGTGATTTATTGATGAATGTTAGCAAATCCAAAATTATGGTTTTTGAAAAAGAAGAATGTAGACCTGAGTGTGAAATATTGGTAAACGGAGAGATTTTGGAACAGGTAGATGATTTCATGTATTTGGGTAGTTTGTTTTCCAGGGATGGAATGATTGATAAAGACATAGAAAGGAGAGTGAATACTGGGAACAAAGTGAATGAAGCACTGAAATCAGTTGGAGCAAATAAAAACCTATCAGCGGAAGCTAAACTGGCAGTGCACAACGGAGTCCTGGTTCCAACTCTAATGTATGGAAGTGAAACTTGGAGTTGGCAGAAGAAGGATAAAAGTAGACTGAATGCAGTCGAAATGCGATCTCTCAGAAGAATGTGCGACAAAACGATGTATGATAGATGTTCGAATAGTGAAATAAGGAAGGAATGCAAAGCTGAGATAAGCATTATCGACAAAATTAAGAAAGGTGTGTTGAGATGGTTTGGACATGTAGAAAGAATGAGTAAAGAAAGAACGGTGAAACAAATTTATGAGACGAATGTAATTGGAAAAAGAAGCAGAGGAAGACCGAGTAAAATATGGCACGATCAGGTATGCCAAATACTTGAAAGTGGTCAGGTTAGGAGTCGTAACAATCGGCGGATATGTATGAGGAGGTGCATGAACGTGGAATAGGCGAAGAATGTTTGAAAGACAGATTGGTGTGGCGTTCTATTCTCTCTGCCTACCCCTACGGATATTTGGGTTTGGG